>NC_133310.1:17387320-17390482 GCF_012295235.1 Primulina huaijiensis | reverse complement strand
TTATCGGAGAATATCCTCCTCGTGTGTTTTTTTTATTTTTACGAATGCTTGTATTTGTTGTTTATCCATTACTTTGTGTTGCAATATTCATTAACTAATAAAATGCATCGTAATTTTTTTAGTACCACCATGTCAAATTTGGCAAAGCTCGAATTCATTGCTCTTGATATTACGGGAAAAAATTATATGCCATGGACTCTCGATGTAGAAATGCATCTTGAGTCATTAGGTCTAAATGAGATCATAAAAAAAAATGGCATATGCACATCATAAGAAAAGGCAAGAGCCATGATATTTTTGCGTCGACATCTCGACGAGGGATTAAAATGTGAATATCTGATTGAAAAAGATCCCATGGCTTTGTGGAAGGGATTAAAAGAAAGATTCGAACATATAAGGGAAGTTATACTTCAGACCGCCCGAGATGAATGGAATACGTTGAGATTCCAAGATTTTAAGAAAGTCAGTGATTACAACTCGACGATGTATCGAATAATCTCGCAACTGAAATTTTGTGGGCATGAGATTACTGAATTGGAAATGCTTGAAAAAATATTTTCCACTTTTCACGCATCGAATATAACTCTACAACAACAATATAGAGTGCGTGGATTTTTGAGATATTCTGAACTAATCGCCTGTCTCCTTGTGGCGGAAAAGAATAATGAGCTTTTAATGAGAAATCATCAGGCACGACCCACTGGTTCAACGCATTTCCTGAAGTAAATGTCATAAGAAAAAATGAATTTAAACCTGGAAACCAAAATCAAAGTTATAGACAAGATTTTGGTCGAGGACAAAATCGAGGTTGTGGTCGTGGACGTGGACGTGGAAGTGGTCGTGGTCGTGGACGCGACCGTATTTTTGAAAATAATCGAGATAGTTATTTCTATAACTCATCTCAAAAGAGCGTCCCAAATCATCCACCGAAAAGGCATCATGAGAATATGAGTGTTAATGATAATCACTCAAAAAGATTTGAAAGTTCTTGTTTCAGATGTGGTACTCCAGGACATTGGTCCCGTATTTGTCGAGCCCCTGAGCACCTTTGTAAACTTTATAAAGAATCATTAAAGGGGAAAGAAAAAGTGTAACGCCCCGAAAATTTAAAGGTCCACGCAAACCACATGCATGCAATTATTAAATTCTCTTGTATTTTAATTAAATGTTTTAATTGCATTAATTGAATTATGTTGTGCATATTTGCATGTTTAAAATTATATTTTATACATAGTTGCATTAAAATGTATTTTTAAAGATTATTCAAGTTGCGATCGAGGAACGGAGACCGAAGACTGAAAAATAGAAAATGTTTTTAATTAAAGAATTGTTTTTAATTATTTAAAGTAAAAGTGCTGCTTTTTCTTATTTTTGAAAATAAGGGGTTTTGAGGTGATTTTATACGCCAGGACGTAATTTTATCGGTGTTGGTTTTTCAACAAAAATACGAATGTTTTGGCAACCTGGCTAATAAATTCACAAACTTTATTAAGCAAAATTATTTTAAATATTTTAGTTAAACACTAATGAGCGAAGTGGACTTAATTAAATTTATTTATGGGCCTAAGCCTTGTTAATGGATTAATTAGGTATATAATATATTAAACAATCCTCCCCCACTATCATAACTCACGCCCCACACCCCAATAATTCATAAACTCTCCCCCTCAAAGACAAATACACGACACACACCTTCAGCAATTGAAAGAAAATTCATTAGCTTCGAGGGAGTTTCAAACCTTGGTCGTTCGTCGCCGTTCTTCGCAATCGTCAACGTTTATTCGTGCGTTTAAAACGCAAAGGCACGCCTATTCTTTCCTTCAAAAACATCATCACATCATATTATATTTTTATGCGTGAAAATTTTGGAGAAAACAAGTAAAACCTCAAGGATTTTCGGATCTGTGACTTATGCTAAACTTTTTGCTTGGTTTTTCCTTCAAAAATCATGTGTTTGTATTGTTTAAGGACTGCCATGATATAGGTTATGAATAAGCATGGTTTATGCAAAATATAGAGTCCTAGGATCACACTAAAAACGTTTTACAGCATGGGGCAAAACAAGCTGGAAGCTTGCTTGGACTGTAGTGCTTCTTGGCTCACGGCTTTGGGTGTGTAAGGGCTTGGCTTTGGCTTGGTTGGGACCAGGGCCTGGCTAGGGACGTGGTAGGGTCAAGGGAAGAGTCCTAGGACTCGAGACCATGGGCTAGGGAGGAGTCCTTGTTGAGAAGGACTCCACCCGAGAGAAAGCCCAAGGGGCTGTGCAGATTTCAGAAATTTGTGCAGGGAGGAGGGCTCGGCCAGGGGGCTTGGGCTGGGCTAGGTTAGGTCCTTAGGGTNAGGCTGGGCTTGGTCAAGAGGGTCCCTAGGTGGGTTGGCTAGGTTTTGGCTCAAAGTGGCTCGGGCGTGGCTCGAGTAAATTGAGAGATGGCTCGACGTGTTCGTCGATGTGTCAAAAACGAATATTTAAGAAGGAAAAATTGATCCAAGGGTCCATGGGGGTGGCTAACGACTTGGAGGGGTAGAATAAATATTAAAAATGTTATGTTTAAAATTTGGGATCAAAATAACGAGTTTTGGTTTTATTTGGAATTTAATCGCCGCACGAAACGCTAATTAATGAGTTAATTGAAACGCATAGTTTTAGGCCTTATAAAATTATGAAAAATTAGGGTTAAGCTTAAATAATTATTATAAGTCTAAGTTTTTAATTTGGGAATTTTATATTAAGTTTTGGTTTAATTCGGGATTTAAACGCATTAATACGTCACATTTAAAGATTAATTTAAAAGTCCTTGTTTTAGGCTAAATAAAAATATGGGAAAATTCATGTAAGCTTAAATAATTATTTGGGACATGTTAGAGTCAATGGAATTAAGAAAATGTCAAAAACGTGAAATTTTACGTCTAGGGGTAAAACGGTCTTTTCACACCTAGAAATTAGTAATCGTCATGGCAGTGTCCTGAATGCTGTTTTATATGCTAATATGATTATTTTCAATGATTATGGATGTTTATGAATTTTTATATGTTAATATGTCTATTTTAAATGTTAAGGATTCTTATATGTTAAAATGGTTATTTTAAAGGTTTATGATTTAAATGTCAAAAGGTTATTTTAAATGTTTATTATGTTAAAATGTTGATTTTAAAACGTTTATG
>NC_133310.1:17262903-17382312 GCF_012295235.1 Primulina huaijiensis | reverse complement strand
GTGAATGTGTGTGGTTAAAATCAATGACCCAACATATCCAAATCTCATGCGGATTATCATTCGACGAGAAGCCTGTGATACTATATGAAGATAATGCTGCATGTGTTACTCAAATGAAAGAAGGATACATAAAAAGCGACAGAACTAAACATATTCCTCCTAAGTTCTTCGCATTCAGTAAAGAGCTTGAGAAGAATAAATGTATTGATGTTCGTCACATTCAATCAATTGAAAACACATCAGATCTCTTCACAAAGGCACTTCCTACGACAATATTCAGAAAGCACATATATAATATTGAGATGCGCAATCTATGAAATATGTGAAGAATTGTTCGTATCAACATGAGGGGGAGTTTACGTGACTGCACTCTTTTTCCCTTACTATGGTTTTTATCCCAATGGGTTTTTCCTAGTAAGGTTTTTAATGAGGTAGTACAAAAACACGTAATGAAGACATCATCGTATCATGATCATCATCACAAGGTGGAGTGTTGAAAATTAATATTTAAAATATGTATGTTGAATATTTGAATGTTGAATGTTTGAATGTTGAAAATAAGAGTTGTAAATATTGAAAATTAGTGTGTGATGATGTAGGTAATGATGATTTTATTTTTGGATTATTTGTAAAGATTTTCTATAAATAGATCTCTCATTTGTGAAGAAAATCACAATTGAGTTGAGAGAAAAATATTATAAAGTGTGTAGTGTGATAATTTTGAGAGTTTGAGATTTTTATTTTTTACCGTAAATTTTTACTTTTTCACAACAGATCCAAATTAAACATATGTTTTCGATTTATTATTTTCGAGTCAAATTCCAATATTATGGAATACTCGAAACAGGAAGATCGAACAATAATTAGATATCATGAGCAACTAGGAACATTGTTAGAGTAGGTGCCCGGCATGCCAACTTGTGGCTCCGGTTTTATTGACTCTGATGTAAAACAATCTTTAGTTTAATAATATTTTACGATTTCATTAGATTATGGCATTATACTTTATCTGTATACTCATACAAGCTGCATAGATAAAGTCCTTGAATATACAATAGGTACCATGAGGTCTGCGTCCCAACGTAAGATCATGAAACTCATTAGGAAGCGTACCGTATATTCTAAACATGTTCTTAGTCGATTCAGCCGCCTAAAACAAGGATAAAGGTCGCTCGAGCTCGAGACTAGCATCTGTGGAGTAAACACCATGTTTCATTGGTAAGGGCATAGAGATGTCCATTCACAAATATGGGTGATCATATGATGATGCACTGAACAACCCTCCCTCGGACTGTCCAAGTGGTTCTCACTTATCGAGTGGAATAGTCCGCAGTTATGGTTGTACACCATTAGTCCTTTGACCCAGGACAATGTAAGGGCTTTACGTACTAGCATGCACTTTGATCTGTTTACCGACTCCATATAGGGTCATCAGGTGGCGAGGTTGGGTGTAGTTTCGAAATACGTAGGAGCAAATACATTGTAGTCTGGGATTCACCGTTTACCTATGGGTAAAGATATCTTATGTGGTCAGATGAGTCAATAGTGCAAGGAATCTCTGACATTCTTGATCAAGGTGTTGATGAAAAAGAATGGGTCTAACTAAGGTAAGCCCGAATAAGAATAAATGTTATTCTGAATCACATGGAGATGTGAACCCACGACTAGCTGTATCCCTGAACCATTGAGGATCACACAAGTATCGGATTCTGCGTTCCCGTTGAGAAAGTCAAATTTCAAGGAGTTGGAATTTGGCGTATATAGTTTGATGGAGATCAAACAGAAAGCTTATAAAGGATTTTATGAGCTGATTCCATAGGATGAAAGAAATGGAAGTTAGCATGATTGTTAAATAAGAAAGGAGAGTGGAACTGCATGTATTGTGAAGGAGTTCACTAAAACTGACAGCTGCTATACATGGTAAGTTCTACATTTGGTAAATGAAAATTTTGATCTTCGAAATTTTCGATTTTCATTATATGAACAAGATTTGTATCCTTTGTATATCGACGCTCTCAGATCATCGATCAGGGTTATAATGAGTTCGGAATCATTTTTTGTGAATTTGGAATTTACTAATTAAATGATTGTGCTAGTACTGGTGACTACTAACATGCACAAATTCTCATATATGTTCTAGAGGAGTCTAGAATTAAATTAACCAATGAGTTAATTTATAAATTAAATAATGGTTATTTAATTTAATTAATGTACCTATTTATTTTATATGGTGATATAAAATATGTGTATATGATATTAGTATATCATGTATTATTAAAAGTTAATAAATACATTATATATATTAATTATATGAGAGTTTTAATATAATGAGATTATTAGAGTCCTTGTGGGAGAGGGACTCCTAATTAGATTAGGAGTCTCACTCTATATATTCACCACTAGGACTCATAATAAACTAACCTAGTTTTTGCACACAAAAGAAAAACAAAAACTCTCCTCCCCTTGATAAAAACTCTCGGCCACCAAGAAGAAAAATAATAAAAATTGTTGGCCTTTTGGTTTTTCTTCCAATCATTGCACAATCTTCGGATTTTAGAAATTCGGAGATTGCAGTCTCAACACAAGAATTGTTTGGAATTACTAGTGCAATCCAAACAAGGAATTCAGTTTCTGATCGTGGACACAATTAGATGATCAAAGGAGAAGAGCCTTTCGTAGGGATTTACAAGAAGGACTGTCTCCGCGTATAAATCGGAATAGTTTGGAGTCCAGCGTTTTAAATGCAAATGTATGATTCTAAAACACACTATGAATGGTTTTAAACACACGACGTCGAAGAACAAAATTTTTAAACTTTCGATGCGTCTTGGGTGCGAGAACACGATGTCCCAACAAACATATCATACTACTCAAGTGAAAAATGATTCAAAATCCTAAATTTTTAGAATTTGTTTCGCGTTCTTCTAAACTCTCAGGAGATTTTAGAGAAATCCAAATGACGGTGTAAAATTTTTACATTCGGTTATACTATGTACTATAAAAATTTGAGAAATCCTCACGAAACAAGAAGAAAATCTTTTAACCTTGAAGGATATTCAAACAAGAATTCAAAATCTAAAACATCAACCCAGTTCTAGCGATATGATTTTTGAAGAAAGGTTACTACTCTCCTTTGGTACAGAACCCTTATTACATCAGAAGGTGAAAGCCAAAGTGATGAAAAGTCCTATAACCAATGATAAAAAATATCAATCTAATCAAAACTGTTGCAGAAAAAAAAATAACATGATGACAACCATAGAAATGATTGGTCTCAATGATATTCAAGACCTTGCAAAATCTTTAGCAAATCTCAAGGTCGTATATATGAAAGTGAATACAAATGGGGTTGAACAATCCCTAGTCAATAGGAACAACCGAAGGAAAGTGTGGGATGTAATGTACCGTACTTTTAAACATACTTAAAATTTGCGGAAAAATAAAAAATTTTCTTAAATAAGAAATTCTCATTCAAAATGCCAAATAATTAAAATGCTTGAACAAATAATTGAAACCGTAAACAACTTTCAACAAGTACTTGTTTTAAACCCAAGAATTAATTTCCTTAAAAATCAGAGTAATTGAAATAACGTGCATAAAAATCCTTGAAAAATAAGCGGTCCTCAGGTTAGGCCTCCGCACCGTCCGAGCCAACTCACTGGTCCCCACCTCTCGCCTCCTCATACTCGTTCTCACCTGCATCGATCAAGTCTAGTGAGTCTAAAGACTCAGCATATATAAACCGTGAATAGCAAGTAACGTATAATAAAACCACATGCATTTAAAAATAGCACGTACATAACCTAACTTTGAACATACATACGTAAACATAGACGTGCAATCAATTCATAAACATTTTCGTAAACGTACTTGCATCAGACATACTTAAACATACATCATCATCATCTTTTTGCATAGAGATATGTTTCAAAGCAAGTGACACATACATATTGCGCCTGATCAGACTAAAACACAGTACTGGGCTGGCAGGGATGTCCACTACCATATACATAAGATCGCCGGTCATACTTTACCAGGTGGATTGGTCCCTGGTCATACTTTATCGCTTTCCAATCCTGATCAAACCCGTTCATACTTTACCTGGGTAGAGAGGTCATCGGACACGTTCTCCGTCTTCCAAACCCGTTCATAATTGTCCACAAGACATTTAGCATACCTCAAAAACATAAAATATTTTCTTTTGCACGTCGAACATACTTACACGGCGTTGAGGGATACGTTGGATCTCGCTTGGGCTACAGCTGCACATACTAACTCAATTTCAAGCACTTAATTTCCATAACTTAGACTTAATAGTCAAGCTCACCACCGAGATAAACAATTGACCTATGACTTTCTAGATAACTCAGGACTTGATATCGTTTATTCCTCGTACTAAACCATGTCGTCGAACCCCGAAACAAATCCTGAAATGATGTGTGAACATTTCTCAAACAATAGAAGACATGGACCTAAAAATAGTGGTTTAAAAGCCCTGAACATGTGCCTAGGCGCTAGGTAATGCGGCGCTGCCTAGCGCTGCAGTTGCCACAGCTCTAGCATTGCGGCGCCACCAGGGCGACGCCGCGGCGCTAGGCTTACGAAAGTCGGGCGCTGTTGCGCTCCCTATATAGCGCTGTGGTGCTAACTCTGCGCAAACTCGGCCCCAAAGAACAAATTTGATGCAAACTCTATGCCACACCCAACCAACTCGAACCGATGCAACGAGACCCATCCTATGACACTACAACAATGATTCAAACTCACACAAACGCCCCAAAACAACAACGCACGACATGCAACGTAACACAACCCATAAACGTGAATTTTCGACACAAAATGCTTCATACGACTTCTAATACAACCAAGTGTTTAACGACATGAAACGAAGCACCAAAATATATCTGAGCACCGTACACGATATACCTAAATGCAGCAGTGAACACCCGGTGGTTCCCAGCGAAGCCTGCAACAAACAATTCTCAAGAACACGTAAAGGACACATTTTTATATCATCGCAATTTGAGCAATCCCACGAAAATGATCATAACTCACTCCTTTCTTGTCCAAAAATTACGAATTTACTGTCAAATCGAAGGTATCGGAAAGTACTAAGCTTATATGTTGAAAGTTTTTCCAAAAATTTGACCGAAAATTCACAGTACTTGAAATGACAGAAAACTCATTTTTGAGATCTAAAATTTTGATCCAAAATCGTTTCAAAACATTTTTGCTCAAACCTTTGCACAAAAAACAGTTTTACATGGATTTTCATACAATAACATCAAAACATATACTATGATAAGATCGATACAAAAACGAAATAATATACATGTCTTTGATGATTTAAAACTCATAACACGACGATACCGAAGTGGAGAGATGCGTGGGCCGATCCGGGATGATTTGTGGCACGATTTCTTGAAGAAATGGACGTGAATTCGCTGAAATAATTCTAAGGAGAAGGGTGGCTGCTAAAGAACTTATAACCCTAGCTTTCCTCCCAAAAAAAAAAACAAAACAAAACAAAACACAAGAGAATTGTGTGTGTGGGTGTCGTGTAGGCGTGTGTGCATGAGAATGTGTGCGTGTATGTGTAGTGGTTAATTAAATGGATTAAATTAAGGTAAAAATTGTTTAATAAATTAATTAGCATGCTAATTAAAATACTAACCTAATACTAACTTTATTAAAATTCTCCAATTAAAATAAACTACACATGTCATAAACTTTAAAAGTTTAAAACCTTAGAAATACCTAATAAATTAAATTAGGCTTTAAAAATGCTTAAAATTTCATAAATCATTTAAAATATCAAATTTCTTAACTTGAAATAAAATACCACAATTTAAATCGTAAATCGCCTAAATCGTCACAGGTCTCTTTTCCCGATCCCGCATCGAATATTCGCTGAAACATGCAACTCAAGAAAACATTTTAACGTGCATCAATTAAACATATAATAATTTAAAATAATGCAAAGATCGTAAATCATGCATCGCTAAAATCATTTAAAATTAATTAAATAATTTAACAATTTAAATAAATATATGGGTTTTACGTGTACTGATTTTGGGCTCTACATGGGATCCTATGACACAACAAATCGATTTCTAGGTTGGGGAAGAATATGTTAGAGTAGGTGCACAGCAAGGCCACTATAGGTCTGAGCTTCATTAACTCTTATGTTACAAACGATCTTTTTTTAATAATATTTAACTTTTTACACATTCTGACATTTTTTTTATTTGTATATATATGCGTGATGTATTATATATTATGATGCAATGAGGTCGTACATATGATGATGATCATAAAAAATATTCAAAAGTTACTATATATTCAAAACATGTTCATGTTCGATTTAGCCACTTAAAATAAGAATAAAGGTCATTCGAGATCGAGACTAGAATCTGTGATGTTATGTATCACATTTTATTGGTATGAACATGGAGTTATTCGATCATACAGATGAATGCTCATATAATGGGTACATTAAACAACCCCTCTAGAATATTCCAAGTGGTTATCATTTATCGAGTGAATAAGTTTTTTGTTGTGCTTGTACACCATTAGTGCTTACGATCCAAAACAACATAGACTCTACATACTAGTGCTGCACTTTGAATCGTTTATGACTTCATGAGGGTCATCAGGTGGCGAGGTTGGCGTAGTTTCGATACACGTAGGAGCCACTGCATTCTATTAAGGGATTCACTGCTCACCTACGGGTGTAGATATCCTATGTGACATGATGAGTCGATAGTGAAATAAATCTTTGGCCAAAGTATGAGACGTGCTTTAGGGTAAAGTGATTCCCTAGTTGCACATGGGATGTCACTATGATCATTCAAATATACATCTTGAAACGTCCTGCCCTTTTTATTGCTTTAAAAGTACTAGGAAATTTTTTTTGTTTTACAAACATTCAATTTTCGGCCATGTACTCAAACCTCATGAAAATATTAAAAAACTTTACCCTTTTAAAAATAAAATACCAACCACCTAGCATTTTAAAAATCAAGTGCAATAGTCATAAAATGAAATCGTCGCATGTTTACCAAACCTAAAAGCAATAAGTTTGAAAAGTATAGCTCATACTAAACCTCACAAAAATCTCTCCAAAGCATAAGTAAATAGTTTTAAAAATCTTTAATCATAAATCATGAGTCAAAAGTCATAATACGGCATAATAAAAGCGTTGGTCCTCGGGTTGTGTGTACCGACAGTCCAGTAGAATCACCCGTCGAGACCTCCCTCATACCCACCTGCATCCATCACACCTAGGGAGTCTAAAGACTCAACACACCATAATCTGTATAACAATTAATACATATAAAATCGCATGCAATAGTGAAAATACTTTTAGGTAAAAATAACATTTCATGATATGCATAAATAAACCTTAACCTTTTTCCTTATCCTTACATAAAACATTTTAACGTGATCATAAACATTTTTTTTCCTTTGTTGAATTCAGATCGTTAATTGTGACTTTCCTCAAACCTCAAAATTCGATGGATCCATCTATATATAACCACAGTACTGGGCGGCGGGGGACACCAGCGACACTCTCACCGGTCAACTGGGCCCTGGCCTATCATGGTCGAATAGAAATACGATCGTCGGGGCTCCCTCTAGGGCCTTCTCCCATAAATGCGCTCCCTCTAGGGCCTTCTCCCCTCACGATATTCTCATCCTTACCTCAAACCTCATATCCTCATAACCTCATATTCGCAATAATGAAAACACGATCGTCGAGCTCCCACTAAGACCATCACCCTCACGACATCGCCATCATTAACGAATTAGTCACAATTACTTCACTTCCTTCAACGTTTTACATTTTCATCACTTTATAAAATCATACATAACATAACATTTTCATTTGTGAGACCAAGCATGCAACATGTCTTTTAAAAGTCAACTTTAAATCATAAAAATCCATTGGACATTTAAAAAAATCATAATATAATCCTGAAAATTTCATAAACAATTAAAAATATTCATAATATCGTAAAAAACAGCATTTAGGGTACTGCCATGAAGCTTACTAATTTCCGGGTGTAAAAAGACAGTTTTACCCCTAGACGTAAAATTCCTCAGTTTTGACTTTTTCTTGAATTCATTGACTCTAACATGTGCCAAATAATTATTTAAGCCTAAATTAATTTTCCCATAATTTTATTTAGCATAAATATTATATTTTTTTATTTATCATTAATTAATTGTTTTGACGGTGTTTTAATCCCGAAAAATCCCAAACTTTAATATAAAATTCCTAAATTCTAAATTTAGTCTTTGATATTATTTTAGCCCTTATGGACCATGACTCGACCCCCGTGAGCCGTTTTCCAATTTTTTTTTGTTAGTTAAAAACCCGATTTTGACACCTAAACTTCGACCCCGAGCCAACTCTCGATTTTCTCGAGTTTCCCCCGAACCATGTTGATCCAAAACTTGACTTACATCCTAAATTACCCTACTGGACCCTTAAACCACTAAGAACTCATGCCAAAACCCAAAACGTGAGCCCCCTACCCTTACCCATAAGCTGGCCGAGAGTCCAGCTGTGCATGGACTTTAAGTTTCGGTGCTTGTGGCCCTAGCCGGCGCTCCAGACCCTGAACCCCCATCAAGTACACCTACCTAGGACCCTAAGGACTCGCCCTAGCCCAGCCTCTGAGCCCTGGACCGAGCCCTTCCCTCCCAGCAAGTTGCGCACCCTTGCACACAATCTGCCAAGATTCTCGGTAGAGTCCTAGCATGGCTAGGACTCTTTTCCCAGCCCATATCTCGAGTCCTAGCTTGGCTAGGACTCTCCCCCTGACCCATGACTGACCCTAGCCGAGCCCTGACCCAATCCAAGACCAAGCCAACCCCTTATCCATTGAACCCGATCACACCGAACCCTTGACAGCAACTTACAGTTTTCGCATGGCTTATTTCCTTCGACTTTGTGGTGGTTTAGGCGTGTATGTGTGACTTTAAAACATTGAAAAACCTCTCTTGATCTTACCTTAGGTCATGGCAGCCCCTTAACCAATTAATATACAAGTTTTTGGATTCAAAAATCATGTTTCCTCATGTGTGCATGCAATATTTCGAAAATACTGAAAAATAAATCATGTTCTTCATGCATCCAATAATTAAAACATTAATATGATATGATGGATGAGAAAAGGAGATGTATGGCGTGCCTTTGCGTTAAATACGCTCGAATATCAGTTGACGACGAAGAACGGAGGGACACCTTGGCTAGCTTTCTACTTGAAACTTCAAAAAAAAAACCCTCTTGGAAGCTATGTATGTGTGCCGTGTGTGTGTAGGGTGGTGAGGAGAGAATTTTCAGATTTTGAAATAGGGTGGCCGATTGTTTGTGGTGAGTAGGGTAGGGTTTAATATATTTTATACACTAATTAACTACTAACTAGGCTTTGGCCTATTAAGCCAATTAAATTAAGCCCGTTAGTCTAATTAGGTTTTAAATAAAATATTAACAAGCTTTTGGTAAAAATAAATTTTTGAATTTATTAGCCGGATTGCTAAAAAGCTCGTATTTTATTTGAAAACCAATAACGATAAAATTTACGTCTCGGCGTATAAAATCACCTCAAAACCCCATATTTTCAAAAATACTAAAAAGCAACACTCATATTTTAAAGAATTAAAAACAATTATTTAATAAAAACATTTTACGTTTTTCAGCCTTCGGTCCCCGTTCCTCGATCGTCACTTGAATAATCCTTAAAAATTAAATTTTTATGCATGATGATAATAAAATCATAATTAGCATATAAGCATGCATGACACATAATTAATTAAGCAATTAAAATAATTAATTACTCATTTTTCCTATTTCCTAGATTCGCATGCAGTTGGATTACGTCGTCTTAATTTTTGGACCTTACAATTCCTCCCCCCCTTAAACAAAATTCCGTCCTCGAAATTAGAACTTACCGAATAGTTCTGGATAGCGACCCTTCAAGTCCCTCTCGGTTTCCCAAGTAGCTTCCTCTTCCGAGTGATTTAGCCACTTGACCTTGACCATTGGAATGACTTTGTTTCGCAACACTCTATAAGCTAGTGTACCAATCCTCTCAAACGGACCAATAAATCTTGGACTAAGCTTGCCTTTCTTGTCAAAGCGCATAACACCCTTTATAGGTGCTATTTTCTCAAATACATGGTTGCCCACTGCAAACTCCAAGTCCCTTCGTCGTTTGTCTGCATAACTCTTTTGTCGGCTCTGTGCCGTCTTCATTCTATTGCGAATTTTGACTATAAGCTCGGTAGTCTCTTCAATCACGTCTGGGCCAATCTCTCTTCTTTCACCAACTTCGTCCCAATGAATAGGAGATCTACATTTCCTTCCGTAAAATGCCTCAAAAGGAGCCATCCTGATTGATGATTGATAGCTATTATTGTAAGTGAACTCTACTAGAGGTAATTTTGGTTCCCATCTGCCTTGGAAATCAATAACACATGCTCGAAGTAGATCTTCCAAAATCTGTATAACTCTTTCTGACTGTCCATCGGTTTGAGGATGAAATGCTGTACTGAATAATAACTTGGTCCCCATCGCTGCATATAGACTTTTCCAGAAAGATGACGTGAACCTCGGATCTCTGTCAGAAACAATGGATACAGGAATTCCATGCAGACGAACTATCTCTCGAATATACAACTCGGCGTATTGAATCATGATGAAAGTCGTCTTGATAGGTAGAAAATGCGCTGATTTAGTAAGACGATCGACTATCACCCATATAGCATTGAATCCCTTAACTGTCTTTAGCAATCCAACAAAAAAGTCCATGGTGACATTTTCCCATTTCCGCTCGGGAATAGGGAATGGCTTCAATTTCCTTGCTGGTCTTTGATGCTCTGCTTTCACTTGTTGGCAAGTCAAACACTCAGATACAAACTTCAGAATGTCTCTCTTCATGCCTGGCCACCAATATAGCAACTGCAAATCTTTGTACATTTTCGTGCTCCCCGGGTGAATGGAATAAGGTGTGTTATGAGCTTCTTTCATAATAAGGCCTCTCAAAGAATCGTCACTAGGAACCCATAACCGATTTCGATAACGAACTATACCATCCACCTCTGAATATAATTTCCGACCCTTGGCTTCATCTCTAGCTCTCCACTTTGTAACTGTTCATCAGTGGACTGCCCATCATGAATTCTATCTCTCAAGTTCGACTGTACCGATAATGTGGCAAGATTAGGGGCCTCGCCCCTAGCGTACACTGTCAGCTCAAACCGCTGTATCTCGGACTGCAACGGTCTTTAGAGTGATAGATGAGTGATAACTGCTGCTTTTCTACTCAGTGCGTCTGCCACTACATTAGCTTTTCCCGGATGGTAGCTAATGTCACAATCATAATCTTTTACTAGCTCAAGCCATCTGCGTTGTCTCATATTCAGCTCCTTTTGGGTGAAGAAGTATTTCAAACTTTTATGATCGGTGAATATCTTACATTTCTCCCCATAAAGGTAATGTCTCCAAATTTTCAAAGCAAAAACTACTGCTGCAAGCTCAAGATCATGAGTGGGGTAGTTTTTCTCGTGAGTCTTCAACTGTCTCGACGCATAGGCTATAACTCGGTCATTTTGCATCAGAACTGCGCCCAATCCAAGTTTAGAAGCGTCGGTATAAAGAACATAATCCCCTTGCCCCGACGGCATAGATAACACTGGTGCTGAAATCAAGGCTTGCTTTAACTTGTCAAAACTGTCTTGACACTCGGATCCCCAAATAAATTTTGCATTCTTCTTAGTCAAGGATGTCAATGGTACTGCAATGGATGAGAATCCCTTGATGAATTTGCGATAATAGCCGGCAAGTCCCAATAACTGCGAATCTCGGTGACACTCTTCGGTACTGGCCACTCTTTTACTGCCTCGACTTTGCTTGGATCAACTTCAACGCCATTACGAGAAATGATGTGGCCTAAGAATGCCACTCTATCGAGTCAAAACTCGCACTTGTTGAATTTTGCATATAGCTTCCTGTCTTGTAGTACTTGCAGTGCTGTCCTCAAATGCCGACTATGCTCCTCTTTGTTCTTCGAATAAATCAATATATCATCAATGAAGACAATAATAAACTGATCCAGATACGACTGAAATACGCGATTCATGAGATCCATGAAGATCGCTGGTGCATTAGTCAGACCGAATGGCATGACCATAAACTCGTAGTGCCCATATATAGTAAGGAATGCTGTCTTGTGCACATCAGACTCTTTCACTTTTAATTGATGGTATCCAGATCGCAGGTCAATCTTAGAAAATATCGATGCTCCTTGCAACTGATCAAATAAATCTTCGATTCTTGTCAGTGGATACTTATTTTTTATGGTAACCCGATTAAGCTCACGATAATCGATACAAAGACGCATACTACCATCTTTCTTTTTCACAAATAATACCGGAGCGCCCCATGGAGAGTAACTAGGGCGAATGAAACCCTTGTCTAGCAATTCTTGGATTGATCTTTTAGCTCTTTCATTTCGGCGGGTGGTAGACGATAAGGTGCTTCAGATATAGGAACAGTGCCCGACATAAGATCAATAGAAAATTCCACTTCACGATCAGGCGGGATGCCAGAAACGTCCTCGGGAAAGACGCTAGGGAAATCTCTCACAACATCAACATCTTCTAACTTTTGACTGGTAGATGCATGCATAGTAGTGACACATGCTAGATAAGCTTGGCATCCACGCTTAATAAGCTTCCTCGCACATAGACAAGAGATAACGTTCGGCATTTTCTTGTTTCTCGCCGCCTCAAAGACAAAAGATTTACCACTAGGTGGTCTAATAGATACTGATCGCTGACGAAAATCAATCGAAGCTCCATTCGCTGATAACCAATCCATCCCAAGTATAATATCACATTCGGGCATAGGAAGGACAATAAGATATGCCCGGACAACATTTTTGAATAAACGAAGCTCCAGATTCTTGACAATCTTGGACGTGAGCATTTGATCATCGGATGGAATTGAAACTTTGAAACCCAGACCCATATCTTGAGGAATAATATTCAGTCTTTTGATGAAGGTTTCAGATATGAATGAATGTGTAGCTCCCAAGTCTAAAAGTGCATAGGTTGCTACGCCTTGAATGATAATCCTCCCTGCTGCGAAAATGTCCTTTAAATCTTTTCATGTTGAAGCTTAAGGGTTTACTATCATTAATTTCCCAAAGGTATAAGAAGATTACGCGTTGAACTTAAGAATTTCTGGAAAAATTGCATTTTAGCCCTCCAATTTCTCGAAATTTGCATATTAAACCCCAAAATTTTCGGATATTTGCCTTAAGGCCCTTATATTTTCGAATTATTGTAATTAATTCCTTATTTTATTGCGAAAATTCTGATTTAGTCCTTTAGAGTTTCGAAAATTTCATTTTGGTCCTTAAGAATTTGGTAATTGCATTAAAGCCTCTTCTCTTTTGGTTAATTGCGTTTTGGTCCCTTAATTATCGAAAATTACAATTTAGTTCTCAATTTTCGAAAATTTGCCCAATTAGCCCCAATAGATTCGATACCTTCATTCAACCCCTTAGTTATGATTTCCTTAAATTTTTGGCCCTAGAACTTTTTATTTGGAATTCTTTCGTCCTTCACATAAAATAAGGCACAAAATTCAAGTCATTTTCTATGGTTTCTAAAATTATAACTTAAGTCCAACTAAATAGAACATGCAACCTAAATTTCACTAGGTTAATTCTTGTTCTCTAATCAGTTCTAATAACCAATTTAACATTTCATGCAATAGTAAGCAATATAAAAATGTTAAATGACTAGGTTACCCGTGATGCATGTAGTGTCTGCCTCTTCCTCAGCTTCCTCGGCATTCATAACATAAGCTCGGGCCGTAGTAGCTGCTTTCCTCTTTGGGCAATCATTGGCTTTGTGTCCATCCTCCTTGCAGTAGAAGCATTTAAATGATCCCCATTCACATTTGCCAAGATGTAGGCGGTTGCACTGTTTGCATAGTTGCCTCTCAGCAGGCTTTGGTGCTCCAGGATTTTGTGGCTTTGGTGGCACTGGCTTCTTGACTTGACCTTGGGGCTTTTGGGGCCCTTGAGGTCTAGGAGGACCAGTATTCGGCTTCTTGTTGGGTTGATTGTTATTCTGATAGTGCTGCCTCTTTCGCTGAATCTCAAAGTCAATGTCTTTCAAGGACTGCTCAGCCTGATATGCATAAGTAACTGCCATAGCATAATTCTCCGGACTCATCATCATAACTTTATCCCGAATGGTAGGTCGTAGGCCATCCATGAAATGCCTAAGCTTTTCTTCCACGTCCCCGGCAATAAGGGGTACAAAGTGGGCAACCCCTATCAAACTTCTTCACAAAATCAGCAACAGGTATGTCTCCTTGACGGAGCGTCATAAATTCCCTCTTTTCCGGCCTCTGACATCAGCAGTCAAGTATTTTTCATAGAATTTTGTCTTGAACTATGCCCAAGTGAGTGTAGTAAGGTCAACACCATGCTCGGCTCTTTACCACCATAAAGAAGCGTCGTCCCTAAGTAGATAAGTAGTACACCTCACCCGGTCAGCATCTCCCATGTCCAGATAGCGAAAATGTACCTCGAGTGAACGAATCCAACCCTCAGCAGCAAATGGATCGGTGGTGCCAGAAAACTCCTTCGGCCCTAGCCTCCGGAACTGCTCATAAACATCCTGCTGTGGCCTAGGTGGCTGCTGTAGCTGCTGTTGCTGCATCTGCTGTAACTGCTGCTGTTGTAACTGCTGCTGCTGTAACTGTTGCTCGAAGAGACGAGCCATACCCTCTAATGCACGAGTAGCAGGATCTCCCGGTGGGGGTTGTGGTGCATTTCCTTGAGTATTCCCTCGGCGATTAACATTGTTCTCTTCCTGATTCTCAATAACGGGTGCACGTCTAGGAGGCATTATATCTGAATGTTTTCCAAATTCTAACGTAACCAACATGCATTTAAATCTAAGTTCTCTAATCATGTGACTTATCCTAACTTAATTAGCATTTTAAGCATGAAAAGCAATAATACTCAAAAAGCTAATAAACATGTAGCATAAACATAATATTCATAACGTCATGCAGGTAACATCATACTGAATCACATAAAGCATGTAAAACTTACAACTTTGAGGCTTGACGACTGATCTTCCAGCGCTGATGGTGGCACAACCCTTTACAGGACCTTTGCTCTGATACCAACTGAAACGTCCTGCCCTTTTTATTGCTTTAAAAGTACTAGGAAATTTTTTTTTTTTTATAAACACTCAATTTTCGGCCATGTACTCAAACCTCATGAAAATATTAAAATACTTTACACTTTTAAAAATAAAATACCAACCACCTAGTATTTTAAAAATCAAGTGCAATAGTCATAAAATGAAATCGTCGCATGTTTACCAAACCTAAAAGCAATAAGTTTGAAAAGTATAGCCCATACTAAACCTCTAAAAAATCTCTCAAAAGCATAAGTAAATAGTCTTAAAAATCTTTAATCGTAAATCATGAGTCAAAAGTCATATTGCGGAATAATAGAAGCGTTGGTCCTCGGGTTGTGTGCACCGACAGTCCAGTAGAATCACCCGTCGAGACCTCCCTCATACCCACCTGCATCCATCACACCTAGTGAGTCTAAAGACTCAACACACCATAATCTGGATAACAAATAATACATATAAAATCGCATGCAACAGTGAAAATACTTTTAGGTAAAAATAACATTTCATGATATGCATAAATAAACCTTAACCTTTTTCCTTATCCTGACATAAAATATTTTAACGTGATCATAAACATTTTCCTTTTTCCTTTGTTGAATTCAAATCGTTAATTGTGACTTTCCTCAAACCTCAAAAGTCGATGGATCCATCTACATGTAACCATAGTACTGGGCGGCGGGGGACACCAGCGACACTCTCACCGGTCAACTGGGCCCTGACCTATCATGATCGAATAGAAATACGATCGTCAGGGCTCCCTCTAGGGCCTTCTCCCATAAATGCGCTCCCTCTGGGGGCTTCTCACCTCACGATATTCTCATCCTTACCTCAAACCTCATATCCTCATAACCTCATATTCGCCATAATGGAAACACGATCGTCAGGCTCCCACTGGGACCATCACCCTCACGACATCGCCATCATTAACGAATTAGTCACAATTACTTCACTTCCTTCAATGTTGTACATTTTCATCACTTTATAAAATCATACATAACATAACATTTTGATTTGTGAAACCAAGCATGCAACATATCTTTTAAATGTCAACTTTAAATCATAAAAATCCATTGGACATTTAAAAAAAATCATAACTTAATCCTGAACATTTCATAAACAATTAAAAATATTCATAATATCGTAAAAACAGCATTTAGGGTACTGCCATGACGCTTACTAATTTCTCTGTGTAAAAAGATCGTTTTACCCCTAGACGTAAAATTCCTCGATTTTGACTTTTTCTTGAATTCATTGACTCTAACATGTCCCAAATAATTATTTAAGCCTAAATTAATTTTCCCATAATTTTATTTAGTTTAAATATTAGACTTTTTTATTTATCATTAATTAATTGTTTTGACGGTGTTTTAATCTCGAAAAATCTCAAACTTTAATATAAAATTCCTAAATTCTAAATTTAGTCTTTTTATATTATTTTAGCCCTTATGGACCATGACTCGACCCCCGTGAGCCGTTTTCCAATTTTTTTGTTAGTTAAAAACCCGATTTTGACACTTAAACTTCGACCCCGAGCCAACTTTCGATTTTCACGAGTTGCCCCCGAACCATGTTGATCCAAAAGTTGACTAACATCCTAAAGTACCCTACTGGAATCTTAAACCACTAAGAACTCATGCCAAAACCCAAAACGTGAGCCCCCTTCCCAGACCCATAAGCTGGCCTAGAGTCCAGCTGTGCATGGACTCTAAGTTTCGGTGCTTGTGGCCCTAACCGGCGCTCCAGACCCTGAACCCCCATCAAGTACACCTACCTAGGACCCTAAGGACTCACCCTAGCCCAGCCCCTGAGCCCTGGACCGAGCCCTTCCCTCCCAGCAAGCTGCGCACCCCTGCACACAATCTGCCAAGATTCTCGGTAGAGTCCTAGCATGGCTAGGACTCTTTTCCCAGCCCGTAACTCGAGTCCTAGCTTGGCTAGGACTCTCCCCCTGACCCATGACTGACCCTAGCCGAGCCCTAACCCAAGCCAAGACCAAGCCAACCCCTTATCCATTGAACCCGATCACCCCAAACCCTTGACAGCAACTTACAGTTTTCGCATTGCTTATTTCCTTCGACTTTCTGGTGGTTTAGGCGTGTATGTGTGACTTTAAAACATTGAAAAACCTCTCTTGATCTTACCTTAGGTCATGGGAGCCCCTTAACCAATTAATATACAAGTTTTTGGATTCAAAAATCATGTTTCCTCATGTGTGCATGCAATATTTCGAAAATACTGAAAAATAAATCATGTTCTTCATGCATCCAATAATTAAAACATTAATATGATATGATGGATGAGAAAAGGAGATGTATGGCGTGCTTTTGCGTTAAATACACTCGAATATCCGTTGACGACGAAGAACGGAGGGACACCTTGGCTAGCTTTCTACGTGAAACTTGAAAAAACCCTCTTGGAAGCTATGTATGTGTGCCGTGTGTGTAGGGTGGTGAGGAGAGAATTTTCAGATTTTGAAATAGGGTGGCCGATTGTTTGTGGTGAGTAGGGTAGGGTTTAATATATTTTATACACTAATTAACTACTAACTAGGCTTTGGCCTATTAAGCCAATTAAATTAAGCCCATTAGTCTAATTAGGTTTTAAATAAAATATTAACAAGGTTTTGGTAAAAATAAATTTGTGAATTTATTAGCCTGATTGCTAAAAAGCTAGTATTTTATTTGAAAACCAATACCGATAAAATTTATGTCCCAGCGTATAAAATCACCTCAAAACCCCATATTTTCAAAAATACTAAAAAGCAACACTCATATTTTAAAGAATTAAAAACAATTATTTAATAAAAACATTTTACGTTTTTTAGCCTTCGGTCCCCGTTCCTCGATCGTCACTTGAATAATCCTTAAAAATTACATTTTTATGCATGATGATAATAAAATCATAATTAGCATATAAGCATGCATGACACATAATTAATTAAGCAATTAAAATAATTAATTACTCATTTTTCCTATTTTCTAGATTCACATGCAGTTGGATTACGTCGTCTTAATTTTTGGACCTTACACATCTCATCGTTATCAAATGCATATGCAACACTAGATATACCGATGGTTACATATTCAATCGATACATTTAAGATGAAGGGACTGTATTGTACTCTAACCGCAATCTAATGGTTCTTGCAGACAATACCAGTGATACATAGGTATTTATGAGCGATGCTACTAGGCGCTCTCACCATGATTCGTTAAGTGTAATCAGAAATGAATTCTGACATTCTTATGATCAATGATTTGATGCATAAAATGGTGGTCATTATAGTAAGCTCATATAAGAGGCACATATTTTCTCAAATCACATGATTTGTGAACTTACAATTAGTTGTATCTCTGAACTATCGAGGATCACATATGTATTGGTTTTTGTGTTCTCGTTGAGATAGTCTGAATTTGATAATTGAAGTTTGATGGAGATCAAATGTTTGGTTTGTAAAAGAATTTATAAGTGAATTTCATATTCGAAAGTTTTGAGAGTTAGAACGACTTTTATAACTTCGAAGGGAGTGAAATTGCATGAATTTTGTAAAAATGTTCCAAAATTGACAGCTACCAAAATTTGAGTCAGTTGATAGTTGACTTTGATTAAGTTTTCTTTTGATTGGTAAAAGATTGATTAAGTTTTCTTTTGATTGGTTGACTTTTACCAGTTAACTTTGGATAATTGACTATGACCAATTTTCTTTTGAGGTTTCGACAAGTTGTTCTCTACATCATTATAACAAGCTATTTACATTTTTCACATCGATGATATCTGATATTTGACCGGGATTGTGATGGAACCACGATCATGGATTGTTTGATTAATAGGCTTGGTGTATCCTATTGAACAATGAGACTTATTGCAACTACTTTGTATTCGTTCTCTTCTGTGAAATTGGTTAACACAAGTTGCTATAAAAACCCATTATATTCCATTATAAACTTCTAATTTTATTCACGTGGAATGTGGTATCACAATCATCCTTCATTCAGAACAAGTCGTCCTCATCTTGGTCTACCCCTTGATCCACCAGAACTGAAAATCAAGATATGACTAATGTCCATTCAAATCTTAGGTTGAATCAAAGATATTTTTTGATACTTTATAGTTGTACATTATGCTTTAATTCTTGTACATAATAGAATTCCATGAAGTTATTAAAACTCTGTAGATATTTTGAATACATCTAGGACCTAGGAGTATATCCTTTAGCCACTAGTCTAGCTTTTAAGATCAATACATTCTCATCCACCCCAAGTTTTTTCTTGTAGATAAAATTTGAATCATATCGGAACGATTCCCTCAGGTGGATCCACTAAGGTCCAAACTTGGTTTGAATACATAAAGTCTATCTCAGACTATATGGCTTCAAGCCATTTTGACGAACCAACATGAGATATTTCTTCTTCTAAGTTCATTGGATCACATCTAGGGTCAGGCTCATTATTGGCTTCTTCAAGAAGCAAACCATACCCAAAGATGATCTCGAGTTTCTCTCAGATCTTCTAGGAGCTTGTACCTCTTCAAGTGGAAGTTGGTGTGTGAGTTCTACAATCTCAGTTGTGGTATATCATTGCCTTCTTCAAGAAGCAAACCATACCCCAATATAAACTTTTTCTCCAAAAAATTAGCTTTTATTGAAACAAATTCTTTTGTTTCCTAGGAATTATAGAAAGAGTATCCAATAGATTTTTTTAGATATCCCACAAAGTAATACAAAATGGATCTACTATCCAATTTGTCTCTCTTTGTCTGCTTCACATAAGCAGGGCATACCATATGCTTAGATAAGAAAATTTTGGAAATTTTCACATACGTATCTCATGTAGTGTTTTATTCACTGCTTTTGGGTGAACATTGTTCAACAACATTGGCATCGTTTCAGGTTCATATCACTAAAAAGATAGATGCAGTTCAGTGAATTTAATCATAGATCAAACTATATCAATCAATGTTCGATTACGGGTTTCTGACATACCATTCAGTTATGGTGTGGTGAGAGAAGTTCACTGTGAGAGAATCTCGTTCTCTTTTAGATAGTCTTGGAATTCAGTACTTAAATGTTGCCCACCTCGATCAGATTGAAGTGGCTTGATACTTTTTCTCAATTGTTTCTTTACTTTATCCCTGAATTCTTTGAACCTTTCAAAGACTTCAGACTCGTATTTAATCAAATGCGCATACTCATACCTCGAGTAGTTATCAGTAAAGGTATTGAAGTAGAGTGTCCATATCTTGTGCTAACATTTAACGGTTCACACACATCAGTATGAATCAAATCCAATAGTTCATGTAAATGTTCCACTTTCCTTAGAAATGGACCTTGGTCATTTTTCCTTTCAAACATAACTCGCAATTAGTTAGATATTTTATGTTTGATAAGTCAAGCATGTCATATTCTCCTAGCTTGTGCATCCTTATTTAAGAAATCTGACATAGTCTAACGAGCCATACGTGTTCTTGTTTAAGAATATCTTGTTTTATTTTACTCGTTAATTATTATGTTTGGGCATTCACTAACAATATCTAGAACACTTTTGGCCCTGATACTTCTCCAACATCCAAGTTGATTGCAGTTCAAACATTTTGTCAAATTTGGTTGACTTTTTATTGGGCTTTTTTTCTTCATATGTAAAACACTTCTTTCCATTGCCATTGGGGATTTTCTTCGACCTAGAAGACGAGCCCACATGAAAACATGTATTTCCATCTTGTGGTGGCTTTATATGTTGCAAGAAAGTTGGTCAACTCTTTGAGGTTAGCTTCAAGCTTGTTCACATGAAAGTTCAACAAAAATTCGTCGAACGAGGAAGAAGTGACATCAAGATGATTTTAACATGGAACTCGTGCAGAATCACAAATTTCAAAGCCCACCACCATCTCAATAACAGGTACGTCATGCTCATGGATCGAGGCTCCATCTAGCATACGTGTAGTCATGAGCTCCTTTATAGTAGTTACTGTACGAGTTTGAACATCATACAACTCTTGCATGTGAAAATGAATGTTAGCAACATGAATTATTTCCTCAAACCATCTTTGCAATTTTTTTGACAAAGAAACTAGTACATAAAACTTAGCTTGCAGATTATGATCTCACCATCTCCCAAGCTTCGCCAATTCATCAGGACCAACATTTCAAGCACCTCTTTCGGAAGATACTTTAGTAAGTTTGTGACATCCATTTCTGATACCATAACAACCTTCAGATTTTTTAGCCAGCAATTATAGTTAGGTCTGGTTAGTTTGTTTTGGTTGACAATCGTGGATAATGGATTACAAGATATATATACATATACATACATACATATATATATATATATATATATTGAGTATGAAATAATAAATATTACTAACTTTTTTTAAAAAAATATATATTTTATTAAACATAAAATACAATATTTAATGTTATGAATTTATCTCCCACTATTTTGACATTTTCACAATTTTATGATGAAAACGAAAAATCTTATTTTGACGTCGTTTATCTTTACGTGTCAAACCGACCGACTTATGTCGAACCATAACGGACAGCCTTCACGAGTTTTTCCAATAATATGAGCCGAAGACATGATAGTTCTACCCAATTCACATAACTTTTGTAAGTGGAAGTCACAGTTTTCCAGCGTCCAGACCCTCTAATGATATGAGTCAGACACTGACAGGAGGTACCATTCATTATCCAATTACTATCAAAGGAAGGAAGAAAAATTTAAACGAATTATAATTTTTCTTCAATAGCTTGATATAAATTTTGAATCATATTCGAAAAGAAAGATTTTAATTTTAAAATGTGTCTCAATATTTAATTTAAAAATCACGTCATGTTTGTCTGTATGTTTCTCAGATTCATTAAATTTGTTATAATAATAATAATAATAATAAGAAAACGCACATACTGATGAGGTTTAATTTACTTTACAAAATAATGATGAGCTAGAGAAGAAAACGTAAATAAAAATACGTAAAAATAAAAAAGTAAAACTGGGATTTATGAAATATTGGAAAAGAACGATTCAAAAATTAAATTTAAAAGGATTATTTTAAGTCACTGAAAAGAAAATGGACTAATTTAGAAATTATCTGAAACTATGAGGGCCAAATCAGGTATTATTCTTTCGAATTGTATCCAAAAATCATAAATCAATAATGTTTTACGGTTCACATGTTTTAAGTATGCCCTCGCATGGAATTATCCCACTAGAGTAATCAAAAACGAGAAATTTTCATTTGAAAGCTTTCAATTTTTTTTCCCCCTTTCATCGCACTTTCTTTATTAATATATTTTTTTGAAGCTTTTAGAATATTAAAAAATGTGAAAAAATTATTTTTAAATTCAAAATGATATTTATAACTTCACAAAAGCTCCTGTGAAACGGTCTCATGGGTCAATTTTGTGAAACATATATTCTATATCACGAAAAAGTATTACTTTTTATGTCAAATATATTAATTTTTATTGTAAATATGGACATGATTGATATGTCTCACGAATAAAGATCCGTGAGACCATTTTATGAAAGACCTACTCTTATAACTTTAAGGATTCTCACCTCATTCCAAATTTATTATATGTATTATATCTACCTTTCATGATCTAAAAATAACATCTCATTTACCGGATTTTGGGCCTTCTTCAGTACGCGAGTTGGAGAGAGGCCCATCAGTTATTAGGAAGTAGGTTCGTTAATCCAAATGCAGTTGGCCCAAACATTTTTAACCTTAGAATTCCCGCAAGATTTGATGTAATAACCTGTCAATAAAATTATAATATTTTTAGAATTAATTTCATATTTCCAGGAATTTAAAAGAAAATTTCATTTAGTTTCTCATATAAATATTTATATATATAATTGAGTAAAATGTCAAACAAAGCCCATCTCTATGTTGCTTTAAAAAAAAAATTATTATTACATCAAACTCGTTTTAGTACCGAAAGGTAGAAGGCAAAAACTTGTGTGAGACGGTCTCACGGGTCGTATTTTGTGAGACATGTTTCTTATTTGGATCATCCATGAAAAAGTATTACTTTTTATGCTAAGAGTATTACTTTTTATTGTGAATATCGGTAGGGTTGACCCGTCTCATAGATAAAGATTCGTGAGACCGTCTCATCTCACAAGAGACCTACTCAAGGTAGAAAGCTGGTAAGTTACATTATTTACCTCGAAAGAAGGGAAGAACATTACAAGATTATTATTAATTACCTTTATACTTGACTTGTTTTGGGGTTAAAGACACCAAAAAAGTAACACTAATCTCACTATACATTAATTAGTGAATAGTGGTACCTTAAACGCTAATTAAATCACGAGGTCATATAATAATAATAATAATAATAATAATAATAATAATGTAATGTGGGAATTAATATATAATACGTATTATTAAAACTCCTTGTCTTAAAAGCTAAAGTTTACCAAAAGAGTCATAAATAATATATAGTTTATATTTTAATATTTTTTTATAAAAAAAATTAAAAGTAAAGCAATCTGTTTTGGAGTCTTTAATATAATGCATAATGACGTGTAATTAGATTATATAATGTAACGTACCGTACCGAAAATTACGGTATAAGCAATTTCATACCTATAGCATACCGATTATATCGAAATTGTACGGTATACCGAGATTTTGGTATGATATTGATATATACCGTTTTATGTCGAAAAAAATTTCATTTTTAAAATTTTATAAATTTATTGTTTTAAAATATTATATATTTTAAAAATCTATATATTTTTTCGGTATTCCGGCATATATACCGAAATTTTCAAATTGCATATCGTTATGGTACCGAAAAATTAAGTATTGTTACCGTACTGTATCGAAATATTTGATATATCGAAAATTCGGTATTTTTTTCGGTACGATAATATCAGTATACCGAAAATTCGTATTTTTTCTCACCCTTAAATTAGATGATTTAAAAGTGATACTAAAATTACTGTAAGTGACAGAAGGTGAGTCACCAGCATTTGTGAATCGGTTTCATTTGGTAAATGTTATAAATAATATCAAAATGTAGCAAAGAACTTGAAATAAAAAAAAATTAGCAATGAATTTTAGTAATTATTTGATGAAAGTATTAGCAATTTTAGATTCTTATACATGTTAACCATGTCATATTAGATTAAACTATTATTTTTTATTAAGTTTATATAAAGCCATTGGTTATTTAATTTCAAGGACAATTTTTCCGTTCTCAATGTCTGACTATCTGCGATTTCAATCCGTTGTTTTGAAATTTTAGATCTTTTTAAAATAAACCAACACTAAAGATCGAAGTTTCGATTTTTCATTAACTTATCGGCGATTCGTTTCTTTATAATATGAATTAATCCCTAAATTTTTTTAATACATTTTCAACTATGTTTTGTTTGTTATTTATTCAATTTTCATGTAACTATCTTTAAGCTTTTCAAGAGAATATGAACTTGCATGCACTGTTGAAGTCAAAAATGTTATCGGGGGGTTCTAAATATTTATTATATTCCATGTTAAATTAATTTCTCTGGGTGACAATAATTTAATGCTATCTTTATTGATGCACTTATCTCTTCATTTCTTTTCAACCAAGAAATAATCAATGCATACACTTTAATATTCCACCCAATTCTATTTTTAAATTCTGTGGCCAACCATAGTGTTTTGTGGCGAAGAACATGAAGACAAGGCCTTTCTCTTGAAATTTTGCAAAATATTTTTTATTTTATATAAAATAAAAACAACATATTTTTGTTCTTTATAATTTATATATAAAAAATCAATTTTTCAATTTCGTCCTACTATTTAGTTTTTCCAATCCCAAATCCATCACGAATTTGGTTATCAAAAAAAACTATAGCCTCCGTCAAAAACAATTAATTGGATAGAAATAATGACTTACTCAAACATTATTATTTGGTATTTAATGTGAGATGCAATGTCAGAAAATGTGTGTTAGTGCGAACAAACGAATATCATTAAAATTTGTTTAAAATGAACGGAGGAAATTAAATTTTTTGTCTTGTAACTTGCAATTTTTCTATTTTTTGTCATATTGTCGTTAAATATAAGGTTTTATTCCATTAATTTGTATTTTTTTTTAATTTTCGGATTTTTTCATGAGAGTGCCGATGTGGAACAGTAAAATGATGACGAGTGGATCTCAAGTGAAACCGTCTCATGGATTTTAATCTGTGAGACGGGTCAACCCTATCGATATTCAAAATAAAAAACAATACTCTTAGCATAAAGTAATACTTTTTCATGGATGATCCAAATAAGATATCTGTCTCACAAAATACGATCCGTGAAACCGTCTCACACAAGTTTTTGCTGATGATGACTTGACATCGAACATTGCTGATATTGTCTTATGCCATATCAATACTGTTGAATAAGTGTCACCGATACAAAAAAGATTACTAATGTGCAGCAACCATGTGAAAGTATCTTGGAAGAACACTGGTTGTTAATGACAGTTGGCAAGGGTTGTTATGTTAGTTCTAGAAAACAACTAGAACGGTTGGAACATTTATTAAAGGAAGCTTTCTGGAGATCAAGGGCAAAGGCTATACATGTTAGAGTTCATTTAGCCTTGGAAATACAAGTGTGAACAAATGAGATAATAGAGTTGCTTTGAGGAGAGTCGAGAATTTATTTCTCTGTTTTGTACTTGAAAAGCTTTGTGATTGTTCACTTGGTGAATCAATAATATTGGTTGTGTTTCTCCCGTGAATGTAGGTCGATTGACTGAATCACGTAATTCGTTCTTGTTGCTTCGTTTGTGTATTTCTGAGTTTTGCTTGCATATTGTTTCTTGAAAATCTTAATTGGATCCATTGCTTGATTAATCAAGTGGCGCTATATGTGGGAAACACGAATTACGCTAAATGGGTTCAATGTAGTATGATGTGGAAAATTTTATTGGCAAAAATGATTTCTATTTGTGGAGAATCAAGATACAAGCCATTCTGTTGCAACAAAGGTTGATCAAAGCAATGCAAACGAAGGAAGAAAGGTCAGGTACAATCAAAGATGATATCCTCGCAAAAGCTCAGAGTGCTATCAGCTTGTGCCTCGATGACAAACCATTGAGAGAAGTGGCCAAGGAGAATATTTCACAAGTATGTGGTTGAAACTCGATGAAGGATCGTGTGTACACCTGCGAAGGTGCTTCAAACATAATATTCTCCGTGTGCTTCAATAGCTCGTGTTCTAAGAATGTTTGCGTCGATATTAATCGAGTTTGATTAATAATCAAGCGGAAAATACTCGAAGTAATCCTTCGTTAAGAAAAACTGATATATTTTATATACTGTGCAACTGAATAACCGAAGATTATATAGGATCAGTTCTGGCACATAGCAGCTACATCAACCCTTCTACCTCATCGGGTAGGATACACTAGAAGACTTTGATTTATACAACACCTTGTATAAACTCATTCAGCTTAGGACTTACTCTACTGCCTTAACTGAACTCCTAGTCTAGACTAGAGCCAGCACCTTTCAGTCAACACTTGTTTAACGTTTGTGTGTCAAAGACTACATACACAAGTTTATTGTCTTTGTGCAAGACTCACTCAGCTTTTCAATAAGCTCAACTCTCAGATATATGTGAGTGATTGTGTGTGTGTGTGTGTGTGTGAGAACTGAACAATGAATACCGCACGAAGGTGTTCTCACACACTGAGGGAAATAAGCTTCTAAACTAAGCCGCTATAGCTTTGTAGTGATCCCTCTGGCCTTGAATGCTTCTAGTAAGTTGATATGAATTCAGCGTGCCCTTTTTTCTTCACACACTTATGTTCTTGATTATATTGGTCTTCACTGATCTTCTTATTTATAGGCGGGAAACTGATAGTACAGTGAGACTCACTAATTGTATCCGTTGCAGCTTGAATTTGTTCATTGAAATATGTGTCTCGACTTTTCCGACATCTATGCTGGAACATTTTGTCTTTAAGTGTTGCTGCAACGTCCATTATTGTACCTTGATAGTACAGTTGCTTTTGTATCATTGTACGTAGCTGGAATCCACTGAGGTAAGCTTGTCTTGATCTGCAACTGATTGATTCCTAACTGATGCACCTAACTGGTCATCTGAACTGATATTCAGTTGGGCTGGTGAAATCAGTTGACTCGTCAGTTGAATTGATTTCACTCTTTCAGTTGAACTGGTCAGCTGAGCTCTTTATCAGTTGAGTATTTCATCAGCTGACCGGGCTTTTGAAGGTCTTCTGCTAAACTGCCTGTCAGCTGGACAATCAGTTGAACTGGTCTTTGATACTTCAGTTTGACGGATTCAGTTTGGGCAATCAGTTGGCACTTTCAGTTTGCGTCTCGATAGCTTCAGGTTTGGCTAGGTAACTGATCAGTTCGAAGCTTGATCAGTTTCAGCATCCTGCGCACTTCAATAAATCATTAGCAACAAAATGACAAGTTTTGTTAACATCAAAATCAAGATTGCGAACATGAAATGTTTCAACACTCGAGAACTTGTACATGACATAGTCTCTAGCCAATCGTCTATATATGAAGCAACTATTATACTCATTCAAGATCAGGGAAGACAAAAATATTGGAGATCAAATTGATGAGTTCATCAAGATTCTTGATGATCTTGAAAATCTTGAGGTTAAATTGGACGATGAGGACAAGGCACTGATTTTATTGAATGCTCTACTGAAAACCCTTGAGAATTTCAAGGATGCACTGTTGTATGGAAGAGAACATCCAATCACCTTGGAAGAAGTCTGGTCTGCCATCAATGCCAAATAACTTTAGAAAAAGCTTCAAAGTGAAGAGACTCACGACGTAGGATTAACTGCTCAAGGAGACAAGAGAAAATAAACCAAAAGAATAATTGTAAGAGCGGGTCTCAATCCAAAATCCAAGGGAAATACAAGTAAGGACATTTAAGAGAAGGGTCCTAAAAGAAATAACTAACCACAGGAAAAACCAAAAGGTAATGGAAAGGCTACAATAGCACTTGATTACTATGATGTAGTCAAAGCCTTGGCTGTTGCAAACCATGATTCAGGTAATGAATGGATCTTAGACTCCAGTTGATCATTTCATATGTGTCCTACATGATCATGGTTTGAAAATTTCATTGAGTCAGATTATGGCTAGTTCATTTGGGCAGTAATAAATCTTGTAAGGTTAAAGGAATTGGCTCTATAAGATTGAGGATGTTTGATGGGGCAAACAAAATTTTACATCAAGTAAGATTGGTAACTGAACTCAAAGGAAACTAAATATCATTAGGTACTCTTGAAATACAAGGCTACACTTTCAAATATGATACAGAGTATAAAAGTCTCAAAGGGGAAGTGCGTAATAATAAATACAATAAGGAAGACTTTTTTGTACATCTTTTTAGGTAACACAATAATAAGAGCATCATCTGTTGTTCAAAGAGGTGGTGACTCAACAAAATTGTGGCATATGAGGTTAGGTCACGTGGGAAAAAAATGTTTAATTGAATTAGCAAAACAAAACCTCTTATGTGATAATAGAATCCAATCTTTGGACTAATGTGAATTATGTATTCTTGGCAAGTCAAAGATTGTACATTTTGATGTTGGAAAACATACCACTGGTAAGCCTTTCGAGTAAGTCCATTATGATATTTGGCGGCCGTCAAGAACTCTGACACATGGGCAGGTATTTTATGAGTATCATAAATAATCGTACCAGAATACTTTGGGTATTTGTGTTAAATTCTAAGGATGAAGCTTTCCAAAGGTTCAAAGAATTGCTTCAACAAGTGAAAATCATATTAGATAAGAAGCTCAAGTACTTAAGAACAGGTAATGGATTGGAATATCTTTCATACCAATTCAATCACTTATGCAAAAGCAAAGGCATCACAAGACATAATAGAGTCCTTGGAACCCCACAAGAAAATGGGACAGTTGAAATGATGAACCGCACTCTACTTGAAAGTGTAGGCCTGCTAAAGTCATTCTGGAGAGAATCTGCAGTGACAACTGCCTATCTCATTAATAGATGCCTTTCAAGCGTCCTAAGTCACAAAAATCCAATAGAGTTGTGGAATGGAACTTCATCAGATTATTCAAATATAAGAGTCTTTGGTTGTTTAGCTTATGCACACGTAAAGCAAGATAAGTTTGAACCTAGGGCCCAAGATGTATTTTCATAGGATAACCTGATGGAGTATAGGGGTATAAAGTTTGGAACCTTCAAGCCAGTGGACCAACATGTTTCAATACAAGAGATATCACATTTGAATAATTAAAGATGGGATATGACTTGAAGAAGTGAGCCTCTGAGAATAATGGTAATCCAATTCTCAGTTCACAAGTTGAGGTGGAGTATCAAAATGAAACTCTAAATTAAAGAAAGCATGGTACAGATCAAGTCACATATGAGACTGAAGAATCTAAGGACACCAGAACATATATGATTGCCACAGACAGGGAAAGAAGAATTATAATGGTACATGGCAGCTAGTCAATAAACCTCATCGACGTAAAATTGTGGGATGGAAATGGATATTTAAAATAAAAAAGAACAATTTTGATGATCTTGTCCCTAAATTCAAGGCAAGACTAGTTGCCAAAAGATTCACACAAGTAGAGGGAGTTTATTTTCATGAAATCTACTCACATGTTTTTAAACACACCTCCATAAGATTGATGTTGGCTCTAGTGGCTCAGTTTGATATGAACTAGAGAAATTTGATGTTAAATCCATCTTTCTCCATGGTGGGCTTGAGGAAACCATATTCATGGACCAGCCCCAAGGTTTTATAAAATCAAAAAAGGAGGACAAAATTTTTTTATTGAAAAGTCTCTCTATGGCCTAAAAAAAGTCCTCGACAATGGTGCAAAAGACTTGACTTGTTCATAGAAAAGATAAACTTTGCTAGGAATCTCTTTCATAGTTGTGTCTATATGAAGAAGATAGGAGATGAAGTCACTGCATTCTTGTTATTGTACGTTGATGATATACGGATAAAAAGCATAAAAAACAAGGAGCTTCAAGTTCTCAAGAAGATGTTAAATTCTGAATTTGATATGAAAGAACTATGGGAAGCGATACTAGTAATGGAAATAATCATGGACATGAAGTTTAAAAGGTTGTTATTGGATCAAAGATATATCAGAAAATTTTTGGAATGTTTTAGAATGCATGAATCCAAACAAGTTAATATACCAATAGGAGAACACTTCAAGATGTCAAATGACCAGTCTCCTGTCAGTTTTGAATAATAGAAATTCATGATAAACATGCCCTATGATAATGTGATAGGAAATGTGATATATGAAATGGTGTGTAGACGACCAGGACTTTCCCATTCCATGAGTGTGGTGTCAAGATTCATGGCTAATCTTGGAAGGGTTCAATGTTAAGAATTGAAGTGGAGCTTGAGGTATTTGAAGAGAACAATTGAGTTAGGCTTGATGTTTGAAAAACAAGGAGAAGTAAGATAGTCATTGAGAGGTTTTGTAGGAAATTATGTTGGGAACTTGGACACAAGAAAGTCCTTCACAGGTTATGTTTTTACCTTGTTTGGGACTGTTATGTTGGAACATCTCATGTTCTCAATCTTGATTTTGATGTTAACAAAACTTGTTGTTTTTTCCTAACGAATTTACCTAAGTGCGCAGAAAGCTGAAACTGATCAGTTACTGAACCAAAACTGAAGTTATCGAAATGCAAACTGAAAGTGCCAACTGATTGCTCAAATTGAACCAGTCCAACTGATATATCAAAGACCAGTTCAACTGGTTGTTCAGCTAATAGGTGGTTCAGCAGAATACCTTCAGAAGTCCGACCAGCTGAATGAAGAGTTCAACTGATGAAGAGCCCAGCTAACCAGTTCAACTGAATCAGTGAAATTAGTTCAGTTGACGAGCCAACTGATTTCACCATACCAGCTCAAGACCAGTTCAGAGCATCAGTTATAACTGATCAGTTTGCACATCAAGACAAGCTTATATAATGGAATTCAGCTAAGCACAGAAGTACAAGCTACTTCGCAGACGAAGGTACAATAATGAACATTGCAGCAGAGCTTAAAGTCAATACGTTCCAGAATTGCTGTCAGAAAGTACAAGACACAAATTTCGAGGAACGGATTTAAACTGCAACGAACATATTTGATGAGTCTTGATATATGGTTACATTGCCCCTATATATACAAGATCAAGACCATCAACAAACAAGAGAGAAAAAATAAATGTGTGGAATAAGATAGGGCACACTCAACTCATATCAGCTTACAAGAAGCAACCAGTCCAGATTTGAGGGACATTTCATAGTGTTATCAGCTTAGATAAGAAGCATAATTCTCTCAGTATGTGAGAACACTTTTGATTTGTATTCATAGATCAGTTCTCACACACGCACACACAATCACTCACATATATACATAGAATTGAGCTTATTGAGTAGCTGAATGAGTCTTGCACAAAGACATTAAACTTGTGTATATAAGTCTTGCACAAAGACGTTAAACTTGTGTATGTTGTCTTTGCATGTGAAACGTTAAACAATGTGCTGACTGAGAGGTGCGGCCTTCAGTCTATTAGTATATCCTACCCTTGAGGTAAAAATGGTGACGTAGGAGCAGTTGAAGTATCCGGACATTCATAAATATATCTTGTGTCTTTAACTATTTAACTATTGTTTTGAAACTGATTTGATCAGTTAAGCTGATATCAATTCAGTTCTCACCATAAATGAACTGATACAAGCTCGAACTGATCCCCCTTATTTCAGTTATTCAGTTTACACGTTAAAACTTTAAACTGATCAGCTTTCTTAACGAAGGATTATTTCGAGTATATTTTGCTTGATTTGAAAACCAAACTCGATTTAATTCATCAGTGTCTACATTCTTCGGGCTATCGCAGCTCATTGAGTGTATTGTGTTTGAAACACCCTTGCAGGTGTTTCAAAACCGATCCCATCATGTTATTAGTTGAAATTCTTCACAACAATTAGTGGTTGCTTTGTCTACTACAGAAGCAGAATACATAGCTCTCACAGAAGCTATTAAAGAGGCAATGTGGCTCAAAGGTGTATTGACAGAATTTGGTATAAAGTAGAAGCTAGTGGTGGTGCACTGTGACAATCAAAATGTCATACACCTTAAAAAACATCAGGTGTTTAATGAGAGATGCAAGCACATCGATGTTAAGTTGCATTTTGTGAGAGAGATAATTTCAAGAGGAGAAGTTGAAGTTCATAAAATCTCTACAAACGAAAATCCTGCATACCATGAACCAAGTTTAGGCATTGCTTAAACTTGGTGAACAATACAGAAAGGAGATAAGCCTCCTTTGGGAGGGAAATGGAGAAGCGGCCAATGGTTTTTTGTTTACAGACAAGGTGGAGATTGTTGAATAAGTGTTACCGATACAAAAAAGATTACTAATGTGCAGCAGTCGTGTGAAAGTATCTTAGAAGACAACCAGTTGTTAATGACAATTGGCAAGAGTTGGTATGCTAGTTCAAGAAAACAACTAGAACAGTTGGAACACTAATTAATGGAAGCTTTTTGGAGATCAAGGGCATAGGCTATATATGTTAGAGTTCATTCGGTGATCACGCTCTGATTAATTTAGTTCTCTTAGCCTTGGAAATACAAGTGTGAACAAAGGAGTGAATAGAGTTGCTCTGAAGAGAGTGGTCAATCTCTTTCTCTGTTTTGTACTTGAAAAGCTTTGTAATTGTACACTTGGTGAATCAATAATATTGGTTGTGTTTCTCCCGTGGATGTAGGTAGATCGACCGAACCCCGTAATTTGTTCTTGTTGCTTCCTTTGTGTATTTCTGAGTCTTGCTTGCATATTGTTTCTTGAAAATCTTAATTGAATTCATTGCTTGATTCGACAAACACTATATATGGCGAAAAAGAATACAACTGAAAAAAAATTGTAATTGATCAATAGATAAAAAAAAAATGGAAAACCTGCAAGTTGGATGACAAAAAATGTAATTTTACAAATAAAATACCAAAAGCGTGTTCAAATTGATGTTGAAACTCCAAATTTTTTTTATAAATATTTTACGATTTTTTTTGTACACATTTAGATTAATTTATACTTATCATGGATCAATAAGGATTATATAAGACCGATGTGAGCACATTCACAATGCACTTCATAAAATAGAGAACTTTCTTAGTCCAAAGGTAGAGTGGTTTGTTCAAAGGGTACTTTTCAATAAAGCACACGAATTACATTATAGTTTTTTTTAGTTAATGATCAATTATTTTCTGGAGATGTATATCTTTTCTCTACCTGAGAAGTCACAAAGGTGATAGATATTATACAAACATTGTTTCGTACTTTCATCAATCATATCAAATTTTGTAGTGAGCTTATTTTCACATTTATGTGAGAAACATTAGTTTATAATTAAAAATACAAATGAGTCATCTACGCACGTATATAAGACGTACCAATACTTGATTTTTTTTAGTGTGCTTATATTCTCACTTATAATCGTCCCGAGAACCTTGTTAGGGGTCGCCATTTTTCAAAATTGCTCTAAATCAATCACGATATCCAGGAGGTCACTCATCTCCGAATTTTTCCCCTTCACCTATAACTCTGCTAGAAGCCGCTCTTTGTCCGTGCTACCACTTGACACCGGCTAGTACTCCCCCTCCAGCCAGCCACGGGCATCACACAATGTACTTATGTAAAAAACACCACATACAAATCATGTGAGTGTGTAGATAAATTAAGGTTCAAATATATCATAACAATATCAAAGCATAGCAGTGATTAAAACAAAAAACTTTTTCTTGTCTTGAATTTACAAAATTATAAGTTAGAGCATAGTTGCTTTTATTAAACAAAACCAAACTTTTGTGTCCCTCCAAATCTTGACACAAGAAATTTCAACAAGTGATAGGAAAGAAAGATTTGATCATATGAAAAAAAAATCAAGTACTTGTCACAAATAGCTAACTAGTAGGAGAGATACCAAAATCTATGGTTAAAATTATAAAGATGTAAACAATTAATGTGCATATTTGGAAACAATCCCTTATCGAGTGAGGACAAATCTGGAATAAATGGAAGGGAAATAACAGAGTTAAGAAAAATAAAATAAAAAAATGTGCAGTGGTAGTATTTAATTATACACATGAATGATCATGTGGGTGCTCTCGCACATGCATACTTTTTCATAACCTGCACTCAAATGGTTCTGTTTCTGAAACTTTACGTATATTAATTAATTTGGATGAAAAGAAGTGAGTCCGAATGGGATATGTAAGGGTCAGAAAATTTATATTAGTTGATTTCACTTCGTGTTTAGGTTTCAATATTTGGGTTTTTAATTATCATATGAAAAAGTTCGAACATTTTCTTCGGTATGATTATTTTTCGTGCGATCGAATATGTCGAACAAATGAATATACGTGTTTTTGTTTTGGGATTATTTTGTTCATAAATTTACCAGTGTAATTTGTGTTGTACAACTAACTATAAAAGTCCTTAATTTGTTTAGGGTGTTTGATATTTGAGCATAACTCATAGGTTTGTTTGATTTTTATTTTTTATTTTTAAATCAAGATTGGTTTGATTGTATGTTCAATAAATCACAAAATTAATTTTTTTTTTCCTATTGCTTTTTTTTTTTTATGATCGAAAATCCGAAATGATTGGCAAAACAACCATAACTAAGATATGTCTGTTTCTTTTTATAATATGGCATACGTAAAATAAAATATTTTTAAAAACATAAAACGAAAACAAAAAAAACTCTTTCACACACAAACTTTGTCCGTGCTGCTAAGCATGAGTTAAAGTAGAAAATTATGAATGTATGTTACAAAGTCTGTATATTTATACGCGCGCACATACATACATACATATTTTAAAGAAAATTATATATGTATAAATTTTTTTGAGCGAGAAATTTAAATTTTCTCCACTTCCTGATTAAATAATGATTAGGAATGACACAAAAACTCTTTTGAGACGGTCTCATTAAGTCAATTTTGTGAGATAAAATAGATCTTCTATTTAGATCACCCATGAAAAATATTAATTTTTATATCAATAGCATGACTTTAATTATAAATATAAATATGGTTGGCTCGTCTCACGAATAAATATTCGTGGGATCGTCTAACAAGAGACTTATTATAAAAATAATGCATATGAATTATATATTTTTTTTTGTTTTATCAAGTTACGATCTTCTTCGATAATAAATATTATGACATGCGTGGTATATATTGTTAATAATCAATACATGTGTATGGATTCCCACGATGAATTCTGTTATAATATTTGTGAACTTGCCCATTCTTTCTTGTTCCATGTATATAATTTGCAAGTGAAACCCCATCAAACATTATTACTCGTGCTTCGTTTCCTAATCCATATTCCTGTAACATATTCTAAATTAAATTATATGATTTCAATTGCATGCCAAAGTCACGAGACAATCAAATTTAAATGATCCTGCATGTGGGTCGAATCTACATAGTTTTTTCAATTAACGTTTAATTTCTCTCAATTTTTAATATGTATATATAATATAGTGAGGTTTATATATATATATATAAAGAAGGTAATTAAAAAAGGTAATTAAATTTGTACTATTTATGATAATTTTTTAACTCATTAAAAGCCTAAGACAAGTCCAAATGATTCTCTAACACAGCTTGTTGTCACGCGACATCACGTGATTCTTGGACATTTAAACATGGGTGACGGTAATGTTATTTTGTGGACTTTATTGTGCCTCACAGTTAAGTCAAAATGGGCATTTCATTTCTCATTTTAGGGGGAAAAATAATAGATGATTACTCGATTAATTTTATATATTATCGTAGATCTAGATTTGGATCTAGATCCAAACTTAAGTTTGTACTTTTTACCATGCCTATTACACTAAATTATTCCCTACAATTTATTATGTCAAATTAAATCGTCGCTATATATATATATATATATATATAAAATTCTCTTGTTGCTATTATCTCCAACTTAATTTAGATCATTAATGACCAAGATTAGGGCTCGAAAGTTTACCTGAAAGCTCAAGAAATATACTTTTTCTGCTTTAATTTTACTTGACCTAGAGTTCGAGTTCGAGTTCGAGTTTGAGTCCGATTAATTTTGTCATCAGTTGTTAGAGTTTGTACACTCATGAGCTACAAGAAGATATAGGTATATTAGGAGTAAGACGAAAAACTGAATATGGTTACAACTACTAGCACTATTTATAGGCTTGTGTTTACACCTAGAAGCGCTAATACGCTTTCTGATTTTAATATTCTCAACATCCCCCCTTCAAGGTTGCAACTAAACTGACAAAGCAACCTTGAAAGAAAGGAAAGAAAACAATCACAAAACAAACAGTACATTAACTACTACTTCTAGATTGATGAAGATCACGCACACCAACTTTGGATACCAAATAAGAATGTTGTGGACTTCCAAGTGCTTTAGTAAAGATGTCACCCAGTTGCTCGGTGGAAGGAATTTGTGAAGTGACTATTGTTCCATCTTTAATTCTCTCACGCACCAAATGACAATCAATTTCAATGTGCTTTGTACGTTCATGATACATTGGGTTCGCCGCAATGTGTATAGCAGCCGTGTTGTCACAATAAAGGGTCTTTGGAACTGATAATTTCAGACCCATATCTTCTAATAATCCTGAAATCCACACAACCTCACAGGTAGTTGAAGCCATTGAACAATATCCAGCTTCTGCCGAAGACCTGGAAACGGTGTGTTGCTTTTGGTCTTCCAAGATAACAAAGAGTCCCCTAATTTGACACAATAGCCTGTGAGAGAACGACGTGTCATCGGGCATGAGGACCAATCTGAATCACAATAAGCAGAAAGAGATGAGAATGCATTCACAAATAACATGACACCTAAACCAGGCGATTTCTTGAGGTATTTGACTATACGAATGGCTGCATCCATATGTGACTATTTCTGTGCGTGCATAAATTGCGTTAAATGTTGTACCGCATAACAAATATCCGGTCTTGTAATTGTCAGATATAACAGTCTGCCTACTAATCGTTTATATACACTTGCATCCTCCAACAATACATCTTTAGAACTATCACTACCAGATTTATGCATGATAATATCCAATTCATGACTTGTGAACTTCTTATTCTTCTCCATCGGAGTATCATACGGCCGAGCTCCTGCTACCCCTGTTTCCGCAATTAGTTCCAGCATACTTGCGTTGATTTAAGTAAATTCCTTCCTTGGATCTTGCAACTTCAATTCCCAAAAAATATCTCAGATTGCCAAGATCTTTAATTTGCAGCTTGGAGTGCAGAAAACATTGAAGGTCTTGAATTGCCTTTGAACTACTTCCAGTGATGATGATATCATCTACATAAACAAGAAGAAGAGTGATACAGCTTGGTTCATCTTTGACAAATAATGAATAATCATGCTGAGATTGACGGAAGCCTGCTTCAAACATAACAGCCCCAAACTTAGTATTCCATTGTCGAGAGGCTTGTCGTAATCCATACAAGGACTTTCTTAGCTTGCAAACTTTGTGCTTTCCTTGCACTTTGTATCCTTCTAGAAGAGTCATATATATATCTTCGTCCAAGGCCCCTTGTAAGAATGCATTAGTGACATCCATCTGTAACAGTGGCCAACGATTGATGGCTGCCACTTTTAAGAAACATCTAATAGTCACAATCTTTGCCGTTGACGAATATGTGTCATGAAAATCGATTCCTGGCTGCGTATAGCCCTTAGCCACAAGTCTTGCCTTTAATCGATCCACCGTCCCATCAGACTTAAATTTAATTTTATACACTCATCTACATCCAATAGGTTTGACAGCCAATGACAAATCAACCACATCCCAAGTATGATTCTATTCCAATGCTGCCAATTCTAGGTTCATAGCATCTTGCCACCTAGGATCTGTGATAGCCTCATGATAAGAGTTTGGCTCTGTAACTGAAGACATAGCAGCAAGATAGTCTTGATACGAGGGAGAAAAGTTAGCATATGTCAAGTACTTAGATATGGGGTAAGAACAAACAGTTGAATTGGCTTTGGGTAGTTGTGAACAAGTTAAATCCTTTAACCAAGTAGGAGGAGCAGTGGTCCTTGAAGACCTTCGTAATGGTGGATCAGTAGAAGTCTCAAAACGAGTGATAGGAGCTGAAGCAACAACTTCAGTATTGACAGAAGTAGAGCCATCTTCCATGAAAGGAGTAGTACACGGAAAAATTGGAGCTTGTGAATGTTCAGTCAAAAAAAGGAATACATTATCAAGGAATGTCACATCCTTAGAAACAAATACTCGTTTGGTCTGCAAGTCTAGAACTTTATATCCCTTTTGTACATTCGAATAACCCAAGAAAGCACAACGAGCAGCTCTAGGAGCAAAATTGTGTCCTACTGGTAGGATAGACACATAACATAAACATCCAAATGTCCGTAGATGCTCAAATGCAGGGGGCTTATGAAAAAGTACTTCAAATGGTGTCTTATGGTTCAAAATAGGGGTAGGAGTTCGATTGATAAGATAAACCGCTGTCAAAACACAGTCTCCCCAGTATTTTAATGGAATGGAGGACTGAAATTTCAATGATCTAACCACATTAAGAATGTGTCTATGTTTTCTCTGTACCAATCCATTTTGCTGAGGAGTGTATGGACAAGAGCTTTGGTGCACTGTCCCAAGAGATTGAAAAAGGTTTTTGCAACCAGAGTTGAAGAAATCTGTTGCATTACCATTCATAATGATTTTAATCGTGGTCGAAAATTGAGTGTCAACCATGGCAAGAAAAAAACGAATCATTTCCAGTGTATCTAGTTTAGAATGCATAAGGAACACCCATGTTCCTCTAGAGAATTCATCCACAATGGTCAAGAAGCATTTTTCTCCATTATATGTGAGAGTGTTGAATGGACCCCATATATCCATGTGCACTAACTGAAATACCCAAGAAGTTTGAGTGTGACTTTCAGATGGTAAACTTAGCCTAGATTGCTTACATAGGACAAACAGAACAATGTGGCAATGCATCAAAATTGGATATAAATGGCAGTAGTTTCATTCTAAGAAAAGACATATGACCCAATCGTTTATGCCAATCATGCAAACTAACAGAAGATTGTGCAATAAAAGGCTTGTCTACTGTCAAAGTATTACATCTTGTTTCAAAAGGTGTTTAAAAAAAACCTAGTTTCTGTGTTGGTAGACAATTTGGAGCAAAATGATATAGTCCACCCTCTTCTCTACCAATCCCCATTATCATCCCAGATTTGAGGTCCTGAAACAAACAAAAACAGGGATAAAAGGTAACAAAGCAGTGGTGATGCTTGGTGAATTTGGAAATGGACAAGAGATTGAATCTGAAATTGAGAATATAAAGCACATTATCGAGTGTAAGGGCATTGGTTATAGGTACTTTCCCTATCTTGCTTATGTATGCTTGACTACCATTTGGCATTCTCACATATTTTGTGGAATCTGCTATGTACTTTGAATTTTGCAACAAAGAGATATCTCCAAACATGTGCTCATTTGCTCCTGTATCCACCATCCAAGCATGTGAAACATGATGTAAATGTGAGTTGTTACTTGCCATATTCACCACTGGCTGTGTGTTCGATTAAAGACTCGAACTCTGAAGATTCGAACTTCCAAGAAATTTCATGATTTCTACATATTGTGCAGCTGTAAAAATTTGGCCACCAATTGGTGTGCTTGATTGTGGTGATTCAGCAAATCCTTCCTCCACCAAATTGACTTCTCTCTGCACCTTTTTTGACTTTGGAAGGTCTCTTCCAAACTTCATAGTGTAAGACTTCCCTTGCTGAGGTTTATACAATTTATGCCCCGGTGGATAACCATTGAGACGAAAGCAGTAATCTATCGTGTGTCCAGTCTAGTGACAATATTCACATTTCATATCTCTTTTGGACTCGGAATTCTTATCCTTATTTTGCATTGAATAAAAAACTAATGTTTGAGTTTCATTCGATGTAAGCGATCGATGCAATTCTTCTTGTGACATCATGGAAAATGCCTGCCCAACAGATGGTAAATGATTCATCATAAGTATTTGGCTCCTAATGTGGGCATGGCTTTCATTCAGTCCCATCAAAAACTGAAGTAAACGTTGTTGTTGATCATGCTCAACATATTGCCTCGCCGTAGCACATTCACAAGATGGCAGAGTGACTAGTGACGCATATTCATCCCACAAATGTTTCAATTTGCAGTAATAAGCCGAGACAGTGTTACTACCTTGTACCAACCGACCTATATCACGATGTAGTACAAAAATTCTGTAACCATTCACCTTATCAAATTGATCCTTAAGATCTATCCACACAACCGAAGCCTCGGTGGAATACACTATCCCGCCAAAAATCTCATTCGATACTGAATTCATAATCCAGGACAACACTAATGCATTGCAACGTTCCCATTGTTGCAACGTGAGATTCCTTGTAACTGGAACCTTACATGTACCATCAATGAACGCAACTTTGTTCTTCGCACGCAATGCAATTAGCATAGCCCTACTCCAAATGCCGTAATTCTCAACTCCAGTTAATTGCTCATTAATTAAATTCAAACCTGGAGTGTCCGAAGCATGAATTGTCATCGGATCGTTGAAATTGTTAGCATTTGCCATGTCTGTATGAGCAGAGCAGAGAAATCAGCGTGAATCTTCAAATCGAATCCTCAATTGCAGCTCAGAAAAGAAACGCGATCTATGGCAATCACCAGTAACGTGAAATTCAGCTGGATCTCTAGCTCAAACTCCTTGCTCTGATACCATGTTAGAGTTTGTACACTGAGCTACCAGAAGATATAGGTATATTAGGAGTAAGATGAAAAACTGAATATGGTTACAACTACTAGCACTATTTATAGGCTTGTGTTTACACCTAGAAGCGCTAATACGCTTTCTGATTCTAATATTCTCAACAGTTTCTATTAATTAAGTTTATGCCCATACTTTTTGAATAAGATTGTGTGATCATATATATGTTCAACTATTGATCTAGTTTTTTTTGGGAGATGAAATGCTACCCTTAGAATATATTATCTAAAGTATATCTAAGAGTGAATATTTATGAATGCATGTTAATTGATAGATATAATGCGGGATCATGGATCCGCCGCATAGTATCCATAGAGAGAATAATCCGATTATTTTTTAATTTTTACATAGTTTCATATAAATTTTTATTTATTTTTTAATTTTAATCTCAATTCATCATGTAAATTAAACTTTTTAATTCGATGACAATTAGTTGGGTGGCTTGTGACATTAATTACAATTCACGTCCGCGTAAAACGTTCACGTACGAAGTAACAATATAATGGAAAATTCGGCTCTTGCCTTAACCCTAACTTCATATTCAACGACTTTAATTGATTTGGGGTTATGAGTTTCGATTGGCGTCACGATTCTACAACTAGGGCAGTTCCCTTATTGTAGGGTTGAATTTTTCCAATATAGTTATAATTATGTTGGAGGCAATAATTATCTTTGATACTTGAGCAACCGAAACATGATGTTTGAGTTGCTATAGGATTTTCGTTACCATCAGTTATAACTTTTGATAAAGCGATAATCGCTCGGTAACATAGCCAAGATCACATGTTCTATTCTCATTGATTGCAAGTAATACAATTATTAACAGTAGATTGTTGAGTGTAATAATTATTCTTTCTGGATAAAACAATCGAACCGTGGTGATTGAGTTGTTGTACAATTTAAAAGATTTGAATCGCACAGTTACCACTAACTATAACTTTTGGTAAAACAGCAAGCGCTCGATCCTGCAAATTATGTCCTTCACATTTATATAATCATCACTATATTGTAATCGACCAATAGTTTAGAATGTCATGGTTCGGTGACAAAAAAATTTAAAAATCCAAAGGATTATTATAAAAATAATAAAATTTAAAATAACAAATTTTACTTAGATAATTATGCTGATTAACTATCAATTTTTTTTAAAGAAAAAATAGTATCTCTAAAATTTAAATTTTACATATTTTGTAAATTTTTTTAGACAAAAACTACTTGATATTATATATAAACGAATACTAATTCGTACACGTAAAACATAACATGAAGATATTCTAAAAATAAATAAATAACATGAATAAAAATAAAAATTACTAATATATATTTGAAAAATTGAAGTGGCTACTCACATTTCTCCCCCATCATTTTCTTTATAAAACAAACACAGAAACAGCCATTTCTCTTCCCACATAACATAAAACCTCCGTTTCAACAAATCCAAGAAAAAAGCGCTCCGAAAATTCCATCTCACTGCGCAAACATTGTGGCCTAGCTGTTGTTCTTGGATCCTGAGATTCTGGCTTTGTGAATAATATTATATCCCCTATAAACCACCTTTATTATCTAAAATCATATAGCCCACAAAACATGATCTCGTGTTCCTCCCAATACTGTTTCGCGTAATCTGTGCGTGGCAGCATAGTTTTGTTTATCTGTAATGCCTGTTCGTCCATGGCGGCCCCGCCCTCTCTTCTTTTTCTTCTGTTCTTTTCTCTCATTCTTCTCTTTTTCGCCATCTTTTGCAATCAATCCACAGGGTGAATCCCTTCTTTATTGGAAGAGAAGGTTGAATGCATCGGCGGAGGCGTTGAGTGATTGGGATTCGATAGATGAAACTTCATGTCGATGGTCTGGTGTAACCTGCAATTTCAAGAATGAAGTTGTGGAGATAAACTTGAGTTACATTGATTTGCATGGATATGTTCCTGATAATTTCACTTCTTTGGAGTTCTCTTTAGCTAAACTTGTCCTGTCGGGGACGAATCTAACCGGCTCGATCCCTGAGGGAATCGGCAATCTTCAAGAATTAAGGGTTCTGGATTTGGGTGACAATAAGATAAATGGCGAAATACCGGGTTTTATCTGTCACTTGCCTAAACTGGAGCAGCTTTATCTCAACACAAATCTGTTGGCAGGCTCAATTCCAGGCGAAATCGGGAACCTGACAGCTCTGGTTGAGTTGATCATATATGATAATCAGCTCAGCGGGGAGATTCCAGGCAGCATCGGAAATTTGAAGAATCTTGAAGTGATTAGAGCTGGTGGGAACAAGAATCTTGGAGGTTCTATCCCTCAAGAAATCGGAAACTGCACAAATTTAATATTGGTAGGCCTGGCTGAAACCAGCATTTCTGGGTTTCTTCCTACTTCCATTGGCATGTTGAAAGAGCTCCAGACTCTTGCCGTGTATACAGCTCTTCTTTCAGGACAAATTCCTCCAGAACTCGGTGATTGTGCTGCGCTGCGGAATGTTTATCTCTATCAAAACACACTCACCGGCTCGATCCCGACTAAACTTGGAAGGCTGCAGAATTTGGAGAATCTCTTGCTGTGGCAGAACAATTTGGTCGGTACAATTCCTCCGGAGCTTGGAAACTGTAATAAATTACAAGTAATTGATGCTTCGATGAATTCTTTAACCGGGGGGATTCCAGAATCTTTTGGGAATTTGACCCTGTTGCAGGAGTTGCAGCTGAGCGTGAATCAAATTTCCGGCAAGATACCGGTTGGGCTTGGGAATTGCCGAGCTCTGACTCATATTGAGCTCGATAACAATGAAGTAACTGGAACAATTCCTGCAGAACTCGGAAATCTGATAAATTTGACTATTTTGTTTCTATGGCAAAATCGTTTGGAGGGGAATATTCCTCCATCTTTATCTTCTTGTAAGAACCTGGAAGCTATTGACTTGTCGCAGAATGGATTGACAGGTCCGCTACCGAGAAATGTTTTTGGATTACCGAATCTTAACAAGTTTTTACTGCTGTCAAATAATCTTTCTGGTTCTATACCTCCTGAGATTGGGAATTGTTCTTCGCTGATTCGGTTCCGAGCGAGTAACAATATGCTGAGCGGGAATGTGCCCCCGGATATTGGGAGGTTGAAGAATTTGAATTTCTTGGATCTTGGAATCAATATGCTTTCCGGGATTGTGCCAGTTGAGATTTCTGGTTGCCAAAATCTCACTTTTCTTGATTTACATTCTAATTCGATAACTGGGAACTTGCCGGATGATTTGAATCGGCTTGTTACTCTACAATTTCTTGATGTTTCTGATAATCTCATTGAAGGTACTTTGAATCCAAGTCTTGGTTCATTGATTTCACTCACCAAGCTCATTCTCGGAAAGAACAGGCTATCTGGTTCGATCCCAAGTGAACTTGGTTCGTGTTCTAAGCTTCAGATGCTTGATTTAAGCAGCAATGAGTTAGAGGGTAAGATTCCGGGGAGTCTAGGGAAGATTCCTGCTTTGGAAATTGCTTTAAATTTGAGCTGTAATAAACTTTCGGGTGGGATCCCGAAGGAGTTCGCCGAGTTGGACAGGCTTGGAGTTTTGGACATTTCTCACAACCAACTCTCCGGGGACCTACGTTATCTGGCCGCTCTTCAGAATCTAGTGGTTCTAAATGTATCATACAACAATTTCTCCGGACAGTTGCCAAACAAACCGTTTTTCACCAAGCTGCCACTCAGCGTCCTAGCTGGCAACCCCGACTTGTGCTTTTCCGGCAACAAACAGTGCTCGGGTAATGAGGGTGCTGCTGCCAGGCACAAGAAGTCCGCAAGGGTGGCGATGGTGGTGTTGATTTGTACGGCCTGCTTGTTGATGTTGGCCGCTCTCTACATCATCCTCGGGGGCAGGATGCGCGGTCACGGGTCCCACGAGTGCGATTTGGACAAGAAGGAAGATGTAGAGTTAGAGGGTCCGTGGGAGGTCACATTGTATCAAAAGCTCAATTTATCTATCAACGACGTTGTAAAATCTTTAACATCTATTAACCTAATTGGTCATGGTCAATCAGCCATAGTATATCGAGCAGTAACCCAGTCTGGAACCATCATCGCGGTTAAAAGATTTCGAGCATCCGAGAAGTACTCATCATCAACATTCTCATCCGAGATCACGACACTAGCTCGTATTCGACACAGAAACATAGTTAGACTTCTAGGTTGGGCGTCCAACAGGAAGACCAAACTTTTGTTCTACGACTACTTGCATAACGGTACATTAGGCAACTTGTTACATGAGGGGCAAGGGGACAAGATCGAATGGGAGATCCGATTCAAGATAGCGTTAGGAGTTGCCGAGGGCTTGGCCTACTTGCATTGCGATTGCAGGCCGCCTATCCTACATCGAGATGTGAAGACACAAAACATACTGTTGGGGGAAAGATATGAGCCATGCTTAGCTGATTTTGGACTAGCAAGATTTGTTGAAGATGAAAATGCTGCGTTAGCAGCATATCCCCAACTAGCTGGATCATATGGATATTTTGCTCCTGGTAAATTTCTCTATCCCTGTTCCCTATTTTGCTCAAAAAACCATGCACTTATTATTTGTGATTTTACACTTTATGAATTATTGAAATACATTTTATTTTTCACAGTATAATCTGTCAGTTTCATATAGTACTGAACTTATAATTGGCAGCAGAGATCATTTCAGTTAGAATAATTGCTTAATAATAAAATGTGGGTGGAAACTTCTTTGGATATTACATGTAACTGTGTTTGCATCTTATGCTTGCTAATTGTGGGGACTTATGCATGTGAAGTCATGTGATTGCTTCAACTTTATCCTAATTAATTTGTCTTCATATATTTGTCCCCTACTATGATGTCCCAATTAGTTCACCAAGAAATTTTATTTCAAACCATGTCAGATTAATAAGTTGTGTCCTTTTGAACTTTGCAGAGTATGCTTCCATGGTAAAAATCACAGAAAAGAGCGACGTATATAGTTACGGTGTCGTGCTGTTGGAGATTATAACCGGGAAAAAACCGACCGACCCCTCGTTGGGAGAGGGGCAGCACTTGATTCAATGGGTAAGAAACCACTTAAGGGATAAAAAGGACCCAGTCGATCTCGTTGATCAAAACCTCCAAGGCCATCCGGACACACAAATACAAGAAATGCTCCAAGCCCTCGGGATCGCGCTCCTATGCACGAGTAATCGTCAAGGGGATCGTCCCACAATGAAAGATGTTGTGGCGTTGTTGAAGGAGATCAAGCACGAGCAAGTAATGGGAGGCGATCAAACTCAGAAGCCCGCGAGTAAATCGTCGAACAATTGCGAGGTTTCTTCATTTTCTTCCTCGTCTGTGACACCGGCTCAATTGTTGCTTCTCCAAGGGTCATCTAATTGCTCCCTGGCTTACTCCTCTTCCTCCACAAATTACAATGGGAATCAATAAAATACTGTTAGATGCAATGCATTAATGAATTAATGAATAGTGGTGACAGTTTGTGTTTGAACTTGTATAGAGTAATTAGGATAATTGATTTGGTTAAAGGAAAAATTTATCCTTCTTTGTATCCCAAAACAGTGCAAAATCAGAAGGATGTTACTAACTTCAAAGTCAATATTTGCTCCTTAAGACTTGTATTTGATCAGAAACTACGGTGATTATATATATGAATAATTCATTAATTTCTGATAATTTTTTTTAAAAAAAATGTTTATCTTAAATTTTAGAATTTTGTTTTTGAAAATTATAATCTCACTCCTGAATGTCTCGAATCATTCATTCTATCAATTTTCGATCCATATCCAACTCAGTTAAAAAAAAAAAAGATGTAATTGTCTCAAGGGTAGCTTGAATTGTAGGGTACGATGAGCCCCTAACAAAATGCCAGAGGGTCAATCCATCTCTACTTCTGTCATCCTAATTTTGGTTGTCACACTATCAAAAAATCAGGAGTTTAATCCATATTTGTCTCTGTCATCCCAGTTTTGAGCTGCTACACAGGGGTTTATCGGCTCAGCGTGATTTACAAAGTACTGCGTTGACCATTTGAGTTTACTCAGAGCGCAACAAAATTGCTTAGCCTGATTTACAAATTATTGATTTGATCTTTTGAATTTACTCAGCGGTTGTGGAATAAATAAGATGCTATACATATATGTATATATTGTTTGGTGGAATAAGCTATGTTCAATCATTTCATCATAGAGATGCTTGATGTGACGGATAAATGCCTCATATTTGTACTTACTATCGAATTAAATGCATCTCGTTATAATATATAATGAATTTCTTTGATGAAAATTTATCCATTGAAGACTATTTATAATGAAGTTAAATGTGGTAGTTCGAGTGGGGAATCAAGGCGATGATAGATCTTATGAGATGCAACCAAATTTAAAAAATTTGTGGCCACAATTTTTATATGGTCTCAAAGTTTCAATACCATAAATGTCACATTCCAACTTCTCGGTCATCGCCTAAATGCAATACAAGTACAATAACTGTATCTCGATTGTAGAAATAATTAACATAAATTTCTTGGTGATAAATTTATATAAGAGTGTGCAATCATCCCAATCGTGCACGACCTGATGTACCATTCTTCGTAGATGAAACCCATCACTTGTCTCAAGACATCGATGTTAGAGTAGGTATCTTACGAGCTAATTTGTGGTTTGGATTTTATCGACTCTTATATAAAAATAATATTTATTTTAATAATATTTTACGGTTTATCCAATTATGACATTTATTTTATCTGTATACTCATTTAAGCTGCATAACCTTGAATATGTAAATAGTACCATGAGGTATGCCTCTCAATGTAAGATCATGAAACTCATTAAGAAGTGTATTGCATATTCTAAACAGGTTCATAGTCAAATGAGACGCCTAAAATAAACAGGTTCACAAAAACCGTTGTCGTATGTTTTTTAACAACGATTTTATCGAAAACCGTTGTCTTTTGGGGCTTAAGACAACGGTTTTTAAAAACCGTTGTCTTTGGGGGGTCAAAGACAACAGTTTTTAAAAACCGGTGTCGTTTTGGGGTTAAAGACAACGGTTTTTGGAGTGAATGACAACGGTTTTACAAAACCGTTGTATATGAGCGTTTTTTAGGGTCAACGACAACGATTCATAGAACCGTTGTCTATTAGCGTGTTATTTTGGACAATCGACAACGGTTTGAAGAAACCGTTGTCGATTAGCGAGGTTTTTGCACAAACAACAACGGTTTTGGAAAACGTTGCAATATTTAACGACGGTTTTTCACAAACCGTCGCTAAATTTAGCGACCGTTTGTAAAAACCGTCGCTAATTTTAACTTTACGACGGCTTTGAAATACCCTTCGCTAATTTTAGCGACGGTTTTTGAAAAACCCATCGCATGTTTAAATTTAGCGACGATTAAATAAAACATGTCGCTAAAATTAGCGACATTGTTTTAAAACCGTCGCTAATTTTAGCGACGGTTTAAGTCCAAACCGTTGCCAAATAAAATAAATGCGACGGTTTATTATTTACAGTCGCCAATAGCGACGGTTTAACAAAAACCCGTCGCAAAATGTCTATAAATATCTCCATTTTCGATTCATTTTCCTACACAACACTTCACAACACTCAAAATTTTTCTCTTTTACACCATTTTATCACTTCACACAATACTTAAAATTTTTCTCACCACTTCATAACACTTAAAATTTTTTTCTCTTACAACATTTTATCATTTCACACAACACTTAAATTTTTCTCTTTTACACAATTTTATCACTTTCACACAACACGTTAAATTTTTCTAACCACTTCATAACACTTAAAATTTTTCTCTTTTACACGATTTTACTACTTCACAACACTTAAAATTTTTTCTTTTACACGCTTTTAGTTTTAATTATTAGTTTTTTTAGATTTATTAAATTATTAAAAGTATTTTTTTTATTTTTCGAAACAAATCAGCGACGAAAAAGTTGATTACTGACCGTCGCTAAAATTAGCGACGGACGTGATTGCTACCCGTCACTAATTTAAACTAGCGACGGTTTAAATAATCGTCGCTAATTTTGATTTAGCGACGGTTTTATTCATACCCGTCGCTATATTTTTTAGCGACAGTCAAATTCAATCTACCACAACGGATAAAAACCGTTGTCGTTGAACGGACTTTCAACAACACCCTCAGTTACAACAGTTTTAAAATGGCTAACGACAACTGATAAAATCCGTTGTCGTTTGCCGTTTTTGTAGTAGTGTCTATTTACTGACTTCATTGATAGTCATCAGTTGACAAGGTTGGGTGTAGTTTCAAAATAATTAGGAGCCAATACATTATAGCCTGTGATTCACCATTTGCCCATAAATGAAGATATCATATGTGATCTGATTAGTTAATAGTGCAAAGAGTCTGTGGCTAGAGAAAGAAATGTGTTTTAGAGAAAAGTGTTTTCTTAGTTGCACATACGATGTCACTATTATTACTCAAATACACATCACACTGTTATCGAATTCATATACAACTCTCAATATACCAATGATTGCAGATTCGATCGAGATATATAAGTTGAAGAGACCATACTGTATGTTAACCATCACTTAAGGTTCTTGCAGTTACTATCAGTGATACCTAAAGGATTATGGAGCGATTCTACTTGACGCTCTTACCGTAATTCTATAAGTGCAATCATACTTGAGTTCTGATATTTTTGATCAAGGGATTGATGAAAATAACGGGTATAATCAAGATAAGCTCGAATAAGAATAAATATTATTCTGAATTACATGAAATTGTCAACTCGGGGATAGTTGTATTCCTGAACCATTGAGGGTCACACAAAGATCGGATTATGTGTTCCCGTCGAGATAATCGAGTTCAAAGAGTTGAATTCGACGAATGTAGTTTTATGGAGATCAAACAGATTGCTTATAAAGAAGCTTATAAGTGGATTTCATGTATGAAAGTTGTGGAAGTTAGCTCAACTGCTAATTAAGTGATGAGAGTGAAACTACTTGTTTTGGTATAAGAGTTCACAAAACTGGCAGCTGCATAAAATAAATTAATAGAAATTTTGATCTTCGAAATTTTCAATTTTCATTATATGAACAATATTTGTATCATCTGTACATCAGCTCTATCTTATCGTTGATTAATGTTATAATAATTTCACAATTATTTATTTAGTAAATTTAGAATCTATTGATTAATAATAATGTTAGTACTTGTGAGTACTTTACGCAAATGATTTTCATTGAATATTCTAGAAGACATTAGAATTGATTGATTAATTTATTAATAATTAATTTAAAAATTAAATAATGGTTATTTAATTTTTACATATATGTCTTTACATGTACGTATGTGTATATGCATGTATATATATATCCCATCAGGAATCTCACTTATATTAGGATTCATAATCCTAATCCAATTAGGAATCATATTTTCAGTAAGAGTCACATGAAATAACATAAGATATATATAAATATATCTTGTATTATCAAGAGTTGACTTTGTATGATATATAAAACATGAAAATTTTAATTATAAATTAATGAAAATAGGATTCCTAATTGGATGAGGATTATGAATCCTAATATGAGTGAGATTTCTGATGGGATCAAGAATCAAAACTTATAAATATTTCATCATGAATCACATGAAATAACATAATTTTTACACAAAATTGCAAAAGTTTGTCAACCAATATTTTTTTCTCGTCTCTTCCACTCAAAATTTTGGCCACCTTGAATTTTCACAGGAAAAATTCCACAGCCATTTTTACGGCCACATTGCCGCAGAATCTCTGAAATTCCGGCGATCGAGTCTTAAAGAAAATTTTTTAAAGATCTCTAGTATGATTTAAACAAGGAATTCAATATCCGATCGTGGACTCGATTAGGCGATCAAAAGGAGAAAGATCTGTTCGTAGGGATTTTTAAGAAAGATCAACTCCATTAATCCTGAACTGGTTTGGTGTCCAGTGTTAAATACGCAAAAGTAAACAATTCTAAACATCTATGGATCTTTTAATCATATGAAATCCAAGGAATGTTTTGAATGTCATAACTAAAATTTTAAACTCCTGCTGGATGCGAGAAACGGTACTCCTTCGGTGATATTCGAGCCAAGGCTTTTGAATCGTATGAATTTTATATGTTGAGTATTTTATTTCTAACAGCGTTTGAAATTCTCTATGAAAATATTTTTGAAAAAAAAATTACGGCTGCTCAGAACTATTCCAAGCAGTGCACGTGTGAGCGGGCAGCGAGCTTGTGAGCAGGCAGAGCCTACCTGCCTAGTTTTTTTAAAAGTAAAATTAAAAGGTCTGGCAGATCTGTGCACATCCCTGCTCCCGAAATGGGCTACCCGAACTATTCGAGCATTGGGCAATCAGGTTGTCCGAGCATTTCGAGAAGTACGGTACATGATGGGGCACGAGCAGGTGCCCGAGATACTATCATTGCCCCAACATGGACTCTTTTTGGGGTCCCTATGCAATTTTCTGATTTTTTTCAAAATTTTGGGTATAAATTGATATTTTATGAAATAATCAAATTAACCCTCAAAAATAAATTTTGATTAAATGGTGGAATTTTCTCACAAATTAAATAATTAGAATTAGATTTTAATTTGTCGTAAAAAATGTTTTACAAGAAATTTTATTAATTGAAATTAAATAAAAGTGTCTATTTAACTTTTTAATTATGACGGTTATTGATAATTTACAAGATACATGGTTTTTTGATAATATGATATATTATGGATTTAATATAACTTTGATATTATATGGTAAAAGAATGATATAGAGTCATGACCAATTTACTAGTGTACGTTAGGATATTTTACATATTCTATTTTTAATTATTTGATAATTATTTAAAGTGTGTTTGGTTTATGGTCCATCTCCACTCCCTAAATTTGTATCTCAATGTGCCATGAAAATTTAATGAAAAATATTAGACTTAGTGGGAGATCAAGATTTGAATATGATGGACCCAAATCTTCATGAGTTTTGAATACCAAGAAATGTAAAATATTGAAAAGTTATGTAATATTTCATTTGCATCACTGCATTTACTTAGGTTTTGGACATTGATCAATATATGGCTCATATATCAATTAGCTCTCGCTTATCGATCATCCTTTATTATTCATAATCATGTGATATATTATAAATAATCGGTATGTGCGTTATTATTAATATAACAATAAAAGTTGTATGAATCCAGCAAGTATAAAAACAAACATGACACAAGATTTTAAAATTAACGGTGAAACAAATTTTCAAAATTAAAATCCATTATTTTGGATAAGATTCAAATTTTAAATCAAGCTCATTAAAAAAAATTAAATGAAAGTTTAATTTTCCATTGCCTCCATCAAAGGGGTTGCATGATGATCACTACCCGATCTCAGACCTTGGCCTAAATTATTGGGAAGCGTTGAACGCCAGGAAGCTATGATTTCCACTGACATATTTGATGTGAATTACTGGAACTCCCATGACTTTTGTCTAGATAATTGGGGATCTCATGACGTCCGTCTACTAAGATTCAACATTAATAGGCTGAGATTGACACATAAAAATAAACGACACTATATTATTGGGATCATAATTTAACAATTGGGCCTTGCGTACTCAGTAAGGAAATTGGATTTTCTGTTTTCATCATATGGTGATGAAAATGTCAAAATAGTGAGAGGAAATCAATAAAAACAAATTTTCATATTTTATGTCTTATAAAATATTTAAAATATCAGCAAGATTTATGTGTTTCACACTCAGTACATTTACGATTTTGTCACGTAATCTATTTATGTTATTCTCAATAAAAACAAGCTGACCGAACTCAAATTCTCGAGATTGGTCGAGAAAAATTGTTCTGTATTCGGAGAAAATGGCATACACACTAATGTCATTCTTGTTGAACTGTGAATCATGAGAGATGGTGGAACTATAGTATGCAAGCTAAGGTATAATATGATCGCTTCTATGTCAAACTAACTATGGAGACAGTTTGATATAATGATGAATGATGGTGATGTTGGAATGCACATGAAAGAGATGCATGGTGTTGAAACTCGTACATTGATGTGTACTGCTTTCAAAGATACCATGACCACACATATGCAAGATAGGGCCACGACCCATGAGCATGGCGTATAATGATTGAGCTTATTGAGAAGGTGGTGACTGTAATTGGTGATTCCTAACGAGTTACATGATGACATCATCTTATTTTCAATCTCTTACTCATTTGACTGGTTCGTAGTGAATTTCAACATCTGGTCATGGACGAAAAAATGGCTCACGAGATACGGGAACGAAATTTTCTGCCCCTTACATGAGAAACAAGCACAATAAGAAGTAAGCTCTAAATGATAATTAAAGGGCCCACAAAGTCCTATAAGTCAGAACATATTTGTTTCACTACAAGAAGTCTGGATATAAGAAATTATCTGGACTAGAAATATTTTGGCATGATAATGAATTTCCAAGTAAACACGATATCAACAACAACAAAAAACAAATAATATAGTCTAAATCAAGCACACTTGTGATACTTTAGGCTAGATATATTTCTCAAAGAATGATGCACAAGCTAGTAGGAGATGGCATATTTGACATGTCAGAAATTACCTCTCTTGAAGCATGCAGATCATGTCTGAAATGAAAGATGACCAAAGTCCATTTCCTTGGGAATGTGGAACGTGTACATGAGTATTTCGAATTTGATCCATATCCTACTTCATTACCGTTACTAATGATTTCTCGATATATGAATATGTATATTTAATGAAATACAAGTCTAGAACCTTTGAAAGATTCAAATAATTCAGAGTTGAAGTAGAAAAATAATAAGAAAAGAGTTTTAAATTAAAACAATTCGATCTGATCGAGATTGAGAATACTTAAATATTGAGTTTCAAAACTACATTAAAGAGAATGAGATTCTCTTACAGTGGAAACCCCATGCCACACCGTAGTTAAATGGTGTGTCCGAACATCGTAATCGGATATTGATGGACATTCACAGTTCTTTATGTTGATTTCATACTTCTCATTGAGAATGATGTAGAAATATTGCAGTCAACTAAATTATGATTAGCTCGTAAATTCTCTATGAAGGATATGAGTGAAGCATCCTACGTATTAAAAATACATATCTATATGGATAGATCGAAGAAGATGATATGGCTCACCCAATCTACTTATATTGATATCATACTGAGGAGATTATCTATGTGTTATAGTGTGACTCTATCCAAGTCTATGTATCATAAGACTGATGATGAGAGAGAAACTATGAGTCATGTTCCATATGTGTCTGCTATAGACAATATAATGTATGGTATGATATCTACTCAACTTGATATTGTATATGCACTGAGTGTTGAAATAAGATATCAATCAAATCCCGATCCATTGCAATGGAAAGCCATGAAGGACATTCTTATGTACTTGAGATTAATTAATTAAGAATTTGTTCCTGGTTTACGAGAGTGTGGAATTAAAAATTAGAAGGTTATAATGATTTTACCTTCCAATCATAAGCTTATGATTCGAAATCAACCTTTGGATTTGTATTCAATATCAATGGTGGTGCCATCTCTTGGAAGAGTTCGAAGCAAAACACCACATCATATTTAACCACTGAGGCCGAATACATAGCTGCATCGCCTGCAGCAAAGGATGTGATTTGGATGAGGAATTTCTTTCAAGATTTGGGTGGCATTTCTCAAATAGTTCCAGTCACGGTCTACTGCGACAAAACCAGTGTCGTTGCGCAAGTATAGGAACCGAGATCTCGTCAGCTATCCAAACATATACTGAAGAAGTTCCACATAATCTAGAAGATTGTAGAAAGATGAGATATATCATTAGAGAGAGTTGCATCTGTAGATAACGTTATTGATCCACTGACGAAGCCCCTGCCAGGACCATTGTTTGATAAGCAACGTCAAGCAATGAGCCTAAAATCTATGGATAGTTATCTATCGGGAATATGGACTAGAGTATGTGCCAAGTGAACCAACTCGTGGATTGGGCTTTATTGCTCTAATATAAAAACAATCTTTATTTTAATAATATTTTACGATTTTATCTAATTATTGCTTTTACTTTATCAGTATAGCAATGCAAGCTGCATATATAAATCCTAGAATATGCAAATGGTACCATAAAATATGTCTCTCAATGTAAGATCATGAAATTCGTTAGAAAGTGAAACGTCCATTACTCGTTTTCTTTAAAATATACTAATTTTTTTTTTAATTCATTCGGCCGAAACACTAACCATTTAAGTATAAATATTTTGCACTATTTAAAAATAAATCAACCAACCTAACATTTGAAAATCCAAAGGAAGCATTTAAAACATAAAATCGTAAACGTCAACCAACCTACACTAACATTATTTCAAAAATAAACTTAAATCTAACATCCTCTCAAAAACATCTCAAAAGCATCATAAGTCATGAAATCTTTAAAGTAGCCTAAATCTTAATCATAAGTGCTGAAAACTAGCGACAGTCCTCGAGTTATATACACCTTCAGTGCAGCTAGTTCAACCATCAAGACCTTCATCAATATCAAGTTCACCTGCATCGATCACACCTAGTGAGTTTATTGACTCAGCAAACCTTAATCATGATATCAAGTATTACATATACATTCACAAGCAACAGTGAAAATACTTTTAAGAAAATAGCTTATCATAAACATAAACTTTAAACATTTTGCTTTCATCATATACTTTTTTGTTCATCATATACGTATACGTTTCCCTTTTTATTGAATTCAGATCCTCAATTATGACTTTCGTATTAGTTGTAGGTCGATTAATCCATCTAGGTATTACCAAGGTACCGAAAGGCATGGACATCAGGGATACTCTCACCAGTCAACTGAGCCTTGGCCTTACATATCATCCTATCATCATATTAGTCGCAATCAATTCACTTCCTTCAACTTTTCATGTTTCCATCACTTATAAAAATTCGTGCACTCAAATCATTTTCATTTCAAACCAAGCATGCAACATGTCTTATAGCATTAACGTTTTGTCATAAAATCTCATAAACATTATTTGCAGCATTCAGGGCACTGCCAGGATGTCTAACATTTTTCAGGTGTAAAATGACCGTTTTACCCCTGAAACTCTAACTTTCCAAATTTGTTCTTAGATTTTAAAACAACGACCCAAATCAATCCAAACTTAACATATCACCTTAAAGTATACCCATAAATATTTCTTAGACGTAAACTTAAACTTCTCGACTAATTTCTCAACTCGTGTTTAAACTTAAACGTACATCCCGATTTTGACCCGAATGGACTCGAAACTTAACCAAAACTTATCAAAATTGAACCATGGCTTATTAACACCTACCCATACCATATACCACCCAATTCAAGATCCGATGATTATAATCAGACTTGAGTTCTGACATTCTTGATCAAGAGATTTATGAAAAAAAATGTGGTTAATTAAGGTAAGCCCGAATAAGAATAAATGTTATTCTAAATCACATGAATTTGTGAACTCACGGATAGTTGTATCCCTAAACCATTGAGGGTCATACAAGTATCGAATTTTGTGTTCACATCGAGATAGTCAAGTTCAAGGAGTTGAATTTGACGAATGTAGTTTGTGTTAGAGTAGATGCCATGTAAGCCAACTTTTGGCTAGGGAATTTATTGACTCAGTTGTAATAAACAATCTTTATTTTAATATAATTTACTTTTTAATGGTGTTGTTGTAATTTATCTGTATACCCATGCAAGCAGCATAGATAAAGTCCTTGATTATGCTTTAATACAAATGAATCGTAATTCGATGTTGAAGCTCATTTGTAAACACTGCATATTCTAAAATCGTTCATAGTCGATTCAGCCGCCTAAAACAGGGATAAAGGTCGCTCGAGCTCGAGACTAGCATCTGTGATGTTGTGTACTACGTTTCTTGAGAAGGGCATAGAGATGTCCAAACATACAGATGGGTAGTCATATGATGATTATACTGAACAACCCTCCCTCGGACTTTCCAAGTGGTTATCATTCATCGAGATGATAAGTCCTTGGTTATGATTGTACACCATTAGTCCTTACGACCCGGGACAACACTGAGGCTCTATATGCTAGGGCTGTGCTTTGACTCGTTTACCGGCTCCAGGCGAGTCATCAGGTGGCGAGGTTGGGTACAGTTGCGACACATATAGGCGCCATTGCATTGTAGTCGGGGATTCACCACTCACCTACGGGTGGGGATATCATATGTGATATGATGTAATAATAGTGCATGGAATCTCTGGCCAGAGTATGAGATGTACGTTAGAGAAAGAGTTCTCCAATAGTACACGCGATGCCACTAGTATAGTTGTCACATAGTTATCGAATTAATATGCAACACTCGATGAACCAATGGTTGCAGATTCGATCGGGATATATGAGATGAAGGGATCGTACTGTACGTTAATCATAATCGACTGGTTCTTGTAGGCACTATCAGCGATACCTAGGGGATCATGGGGCGATGCTACTAGACGCTCTTACCATGATCCGATGTGTGCAATCAGAAATGAGTTCTGACATTCTTGATCAAGAGATTTATGAAAAAAAATGTGGTTAATTAAGGTAAGCCCGAATAAGAATAAATGTTATTCTAAATCACATGAATTTGTGAACTCACGGATAGTTGTATCCCTAAACCAATGAGGGTCATACAAGTATCGAATTTTATGTTCACATCGAGATAGTCAAGTTCAAGGAGTTGAATTTATGAGATAATAAATTCAAGAAGTTGAATTTATGAAATATGGAGAGAATAAATTCAAGATGTTGAATTTATATTATGATATAGTAATTCAAGGAGTTGAATTTATTATAATTAAATTTTGAGAGAATAAATTCAAAGTGTTGAATTTATAAATGATTTAAATTAAATGTAATGGGTGTATGTATTATGGGCTTGTAAGAGGACAAGACCAACATACAAATTATTAAGGTTTTTAATTGAACTTTAAAAGATTAATTAATTAATTAAACTAGTTGGACTAGAATAATTAATTGATTAAGCTCATTAAGTAATTAATTTATTAATGGGCCCTAAGCTTATATATATGTGTATTAGGCTTAGGGTTGATAAGAATTCATTCATAATTTTTCTAAAAATCTCTCCTCTCCTCTCAAAAGAATTTCGACCACCTTGAAGTAAATAGTTTGAGCCGTCTCTCAAATATTTTCTCCTACGCAAAATCTCTTCCATATTTTCTAGTGCAAATTGGAAGAGGAATAAATCATCTAGTCGTGGATCCGAGTAGAAGGAAACAAGCTTTTGAAGAAAGTTCGTAGGGATTTCATCAAGAGCTATCTCCGCTAAACCCGGAATAGTTGGAGCCATGTGATTAATTCACCTAAGGTATGAAATTCCAACGCCCTATGAATGTTTATGATAAAACCATACGAGTGCCCAAATATAAACATATTTTGATTGTCAAAATAAAATAAAATTTTAAACTTCCGCTGCGTTTGGGCACATAGAAAACCGAGATCCAACAGTTTGATAGAGATCAAACAGATTTCTTATAAAGCAGTTTATAAGTGGATCCCATGTATTGAAAGTAGTGAAAGTTAGCTCAACTGGTAATTAATTGAGGAGAGTGGAAATACCTGTATTGGTGAAAAAGATCACAAAACTGAGAGCCAAAAACGGATCAGTGAAAACTTTGATTTTCCAAATTTTCAATTTTCATTATATAAACAAGATTTGTGACATCGATAAATAGTCGCTGTCTGATCGTCGATCAAGATTATAATGATTTCACATTTATTTATTTATTAAATTTAGAATCTACTAATTAAATAATAATATTATTAGCAGTGACTACTATATGTACATGATGCTATGGAATATTGTATAAGGGTATATAATTTATTAATTTATTTATTAATAATTAATTAAGAAATATATGTAAAATCATTATTTAATTTCTTAATTAATTATTAATAAATAAATTAATAAATTATATACCCTTATACAATATTCCATAGCATCATGTACATATAGTAGTCACTGCTAATAATATTATTATTTAATTAGTAGATTCTAAATTTAATAAATAAATAAATGTGAAATCATTATAATCTTGATCNTAAAAATACTAATGAGGTTAAAATTATGAATCCTAATATGAGCACAATTCTTGATGGGATCATAAATCAAAGCTTATAATTATTTCATTGAGGGTCATATGTAATAACACAAATTTTGCACACAAAATTTTGTCCACTCCTCCACTTAAAATTTCGGCCACCTTGAATTTCACAAGAAAATTTTCACGGCCACATCGTCGCAGAATCTCTGAAATTCCGACGATTTAGTCTCGACGCAAAATTGTTTAAGATCTCTAGTACAATCTAAACAAAGAATCCAGTCTCTGATCGTGGACTTGATTAGGCGATCAAAAGGAGGAAGATCCGTTTGTAGGGATTTACAAGAAAGACCAACTCCATAATCCCGTACTAGTATGATGTTCATTTTTAAATACACAAAGATAAACAATTCTAAATATCCTATGGATGGTTTAATCATATGACACCTAATGAATATTTTGAATATCATAACTTCAATTTTAAACTTTCAAAGGTGCGAGAAAATAGTATTCCAACAATCGACTGTCCACACTCATAGGCTTCTAGCATTTCGATATCGTTTCATAGCATCGATCGAGTCACGTTATCTCAATAGTATGAAGGTGGAGACCACGAAGCCAAAAGAATTGGGATGAAATTGAGAGAGAGGAACTTCATAAAGACGTGCTATAGATTCCATGTTTAAGATATAGATAGAGTCCAAGTTCTTGAATCATATGACAACGAGATCGTAAAAAGGACAAGAAATTTCCATCTCCTTAACCCTCTACCACAAACCCAAGTCCCAATCATTTTGGTGGGCAAAGATGAGAAGAATTGAACTTTGATGCAAATCACTAATGAACAAGTTAGGACCCCATGAACATGTGATGGAAAACAACGTAATATACAAAGATGGGTAAATGGCCAGTTTGGCCTCTTGCAAACTTTTGTTGACAGCCACATTGTGTCTTATTATGTAGCATTACATATGTCTTTATTACCTTGATTTCACATCACGAACTTCACATATATTTGGCCGCCCCATTTTTATACTTGAGGCTTAGATTTTGAGTAAGTTTGATACAGTGACTTTAAATGTGATTTTGAGTAAGTTTGATACAGTGACTTTAAATGTTTTTTTTTTTTGAACTTTAAATTAAATAAGTTAAGTTTTTTTTAAAAAAACCCAAATTTGTTTTTACATTTTAATAAATTTTAAAAAGTAATTTTGTTTTAATTTTTTTAAAAAAATTAGAAATAAAAGTAAAAAAAATCGTAAATTCCTTTAAATATTTTTTCAAAACAACTTTTGTAATCAAACATTATATTTTTTTCTGAAAAAAAAATATTTTTAATCTATTAGTTATTTTAAGGGAAAGTTGGTGAAAAATCCCCAATCAAAACATTTCTTTGGGTTCACTCCCTACCTACAAAATTGTGGTACTATGCCATACAAATTGTGGTATACTTCATGTGGAAATGTGGTACACTTCATGTGTAAATGTGGTACTAAAAAAGTACCCAAAGACTGAACACAAAAAAAAACGACGGGCGAAGGTCAATTTCCCGTTATTTTAACCAAAAGAACTTTTAATTTGCTGCAAATCTGGTTGACTTTGGGCCACCCAAATCAAACTCATTATCGGATCTAGTGCGTTAGTCGTATTTATTATTTTATAAAAAATATTATTAATTTATAAGTCTATTACATCAAAAGTTTTCTGGTTTCTGTAAAAACTTATTTGTGATTATATTAAGGACTTTGAATTATATTCCTAGAGTGAAAGCAAAAAATATTATTCTTCAATGATTATTTTTTATGTATTCCCAATTTAGACAAGAATTATCATTTTGTAATGTGTTGATCCATGCCACCTCGCGCTAGGGCTTGCGATAACACGAGAATATAATAAATTTTTTGAAGCTGAGAATATAATAAACCTTATGACAAAAACTTGTCTGAGATGGTTTCACGGGTCGTATTTTGTGAGACTGATTTCTTATTTGGGTCATCCATGAAAAAGTATTATTTTTTATGCTAATAACATTACTTTTTATTGTGAAAATCGGTAAGGTTGACCCGTCTCACAGATAAAAATTCGTGAGACGTCTCACAAAAGAGCTAATCTAAATTTACATTGTGTGAATAATTGTGTAATAAATTTAATATTTGGTTTGGGAATTTACCTTGATAATGAGACGACTCAAGATTTTAACTTCAATAATTTGGTAGATACGTTTGCACTGCTTGATGCGGACGTATCGGCAGTGTCAGTGACCATATTTTCAAACTCATAATTTGACCATCATAAGTTCCTTTTGAATATAAAAATCTTATCAATCTAAATTTCATGACCTTTCATTCTCAGAAAATCAATCTCTCTTTACGTATTCATCATTGATTCAACAGGGGTCGATTTAGCAAGAATTATATTTTTTATGTTAGAAATATAACAGTAAAACTAGATTCAATCTACTTACCTAGAAATATAATAGGTAAAGATCGATATTTAGAAATATAAACAAAAACGAATTATAACATCTAACTATTGATGTTGAATTTAAAACAAAAACTGGAGAGACCTCATGAACACTAGAAAATAGAATTCTAAATCTTTATGCATTTGTATTGATGACGTATTTTTAAATAATTGCATTTATTTAGGGATCATGTATGTCATTATTTATGGACGTTCTCTAACTACCATGAGAAACTCAAGATTTGGCAAATATTGATGATTTTTATCTGAGATATGGTAAATCAAATTTCAAGATATTTATCATCTTCATATAGATAATATTCTTAATTTACTTTCTTTTAAATATGAGATGTATATCATATTTATCTTAATGAGATATGTTGATCATAATTAAATTATTTTATGTACTTAAATAAAATAATCTAATATTCTCCTACTTGATCTATATATTTCAAATAACTGGATAATCAAGAAATCAATCATCCTTCAAAGTTGAGAAACAAATACATAAATCATGACCATAATTCCTCTTATACTGAGTATTGTCTTACATGTATTATATTCCTTAATATAATTTAATGAATAAAATCAATGTTTTATTATAAGTTTAACTTAATTGATATTTTCTCAAAATAACTAAATATGTACATAACTAAATATGATAAATATCATAACTGAATGAGTATTATAATCAAAGCCAAATGTATATGCCAAAAATCTTTTAGGAACCAAATTCATTATTAATTATCACATGATCTTTAAATATCTTAATTTGCATGCATTTAAGTTAAATGATCATTAATTCAATAATAACGTATTCATAGACCATTTTATTTTTCTTAACATGTTCTACAACGGCTAAAATATTTTATGTCGACATACTTAATTCGACTGTATTTAGTCACAAAAACTACAACTGATTTGTTGTAATATAATCTTAATGGATTGGACATAAAATTCACAATTCTAATATGGAAATGAAATTTTTTTAACATACACCATACGATAGTGCATCAAAATAAGAAACAAACTCATACTCTATAATGAAAGTAATAAATTACTTTTAAATTGTCAATTCATCTATAAATAAGCATATAATTTTTAGTGCCATGAAGGCATCTCATAAAATTGTGTAGCTTTCTAGTGGTCAACACCTTAATGACTCTGAAATTTCCCTAAAAATTTGGCTTCCACTAAATTACTGGTATGCATATTTGGCCACAATGTTCTCAACAAAAATTAATGAAGATATAATATTGTGAAACCTTAAATATCACTAAGGTGAGGTTTGTTTAATCTATATAGCTTTCATAATCTTGTAACATTAACTAATCACTGTCACTAGAGAAAAATCATCAAGATTAATTCATATAACCTTCTTACTCTAGATCACCATTGAGAAAAATTATTTTCACATTCATATAATGAAAAATTTAAATCAAATAGGCTATTAACGTCATAACACGTTAAGAGAACTTTCTTAAATACATAAGAAAATATTTTCATGTAATAAATTTCTTCATTTGAGTGAATTTCTTAGCAACGACTCTATCCATATGCCGTTCAATGTTGCCTAATTAGACTGTATTTGTCATAAAAGGAATTTATATGACAAGTTCCACAACACACACTATAACTTGAGGGATGTTATGAATAGAAATCCATATATATAACTTATGTGAATGAATTGGCACCATAATGATCATTATTCTGAATTTGATCGTTCTCATTAATCAATACATTCTCAAAAAAATTGGCATATATTGATTCGACAAATCTTATGATCCGTGATTGATAGTAAAATATATATCTTTAGACATTTGTTATATCCAATGAAATATTCATTAATTATCATCAGTCGTAACTTGTTTTCTTGTGGATTATCAACTATTTCATGCATACTCAAACATGCCCATGTCCCAAATTCGGTTTTCAACATTTCCATTGCTCGAATGTCGTCTTATGGAAAACCTCATTCGGAATCCGATTTAATATATACACAGTCATCTCAAGAATTTCAACTCATAAGAATTTAAGAAGTTTAGAGCCGCTAATCACATTCCACACAATGTTCCTCATCAATATATCTATCATACTACCTTCTTCCCTATCTCATCTCATAACATTACTTATTTACTTCTACTTTATAAGTTTTTGTCAAACATCCAATACTTCATAGTTATTATGAAGAAAGTAAAAATATATATTGTCATTAATCATAAATTAATGCAACAAAGTATTTTTGACCATATAAATCCATAAATATCCCTCTGGATGATCTTCAATATGCTTAAATCCCTCTTAACATCTTTTTTTGAAATATTGATCCACTTACTCTTAACGTAGTCCAAATAAGTGTCAAAAATAGTATAAAAAAAAAGCAAGATATCATATAATAAAGTAATATTAATTCATAACACATTTCTCAATACCAATATTTTCTTAAACATGCAATAGTTGATTACTTTTGTGAATTAATGCGAAAATAACATCATACAAAGTATCACTTCCACAAGATTTATACAATAAACTAATTGATAAATTTGAAAAATTAAGGAATATTTATTTGATACTAGTTTTGAAACTCTAGAAATTTGGAATAAAATATCTTTTTCAACTACAATTATAAAACCACAATGCAAGTCTCAATAGCCTCTACATATGAGATCATCTAGTTCACTGAATAGATGATTCATGAATCACTTCCAAATGACTTCCTTGAGTTTTTCAATCCTTGCATGGTATTGGAAACATGGACTGTATGATCATTATCAATCCACGAAATGTTATTACTAATATTAACCATATCGGGGCACGTCCAGGAGTCCTAAGAGGGTGGTCTTGTGGCCCTAGGTGAGAGGAAGTAGGCTTGGTATGGTACAGGAAGGAGAGCCGCTTGATTTGGGGGCTCATAGGGCTAGGGCTTACGTTTTGTTGGGAAAAAGATAAGGGATGTGTGGGGTACTTTTCAGGAAAGGGGCAGGGCTCACGAGGGTCCTAGCATCGAGCCATGGTGGTCCACGCAAGGCTGGAGGGGCTAAGAGTAAAAGGAGCACGACTAGGACACAACCTAGCCGTGGCCGCGGGTTGTAGGGACAAGACGTGCATGGCTCACTAGGGCTGGTCTAGGCAGGTCTAAGGGGCTCGGTCATGGTCTTAGGAAGGTGGCATAGGGGCTCGTTGGGTTGGCCAAGGGCTAGGAACGAGGGGATTAATGTTTGGGTCAAGTTAGGGTTTCGAACCTAGGGCAAGGGAAGTGCAGCAGCTGTCTAGGCATCTTTAAGGGTTCTGAAGGGCATGATTTGGGTTGCCTATGGTATGATTAGGTGTTGTTAAGCTATGGTTCAAGTTTGGTTAAGTTTCGAGTCAGTTCGGGTAAAAACCGAGATGCATGTCTAAGTTTGAAAAACGAATTGGAAAATTAGTCTATGAGCATAAGTTTACGTGTAAGAAATATTTATGGGTGTATTAGGTGTTATGCTAAGTTTGGAATTATTTGGGTAGTCGTTTTAAGGTCTAACGATAAATTGGGAAAGTTAAGGTTTCAGGGGCAAAACGGTCATTTTACACCTGAAAATATAAGATTTATGTTAATAAATGTTAATATGCTGTAATAAATGTTAATATGTTTATTTTGGAAAGTTTATGGAATTTTATGATTTATGTTAAAGCCGTAAGATTTTCCGATTAAAATGCTATTTTACGAAATTGGAAAAGACACGATATTTTATGAATAAAAAGAAAAATAAAATTATTTTGAAGGATGTGAATTGACTGTGACATAAAAATATGATATATGATTTTTGGGAATATCGTGAGGGAGCCCAGTGATCGTATTTCCATTTTATGTTGGTGCCTAGTGCCCATCCCCATGCGCAATGGTGAGCTAAAACTGATCAGTCGATCAAATGATAAAAGCTAGTCACTTTCAAGGATCAAACTTCACCAAAAAATGATATACGATGATGGAAAGTTTTACGATTTTAATGAATTATGATATGATGAAAGGAAATGCTTTTGGATGAAAGGAAAAAGATTTAAAGTTTATGCATATTCATGAAAAGCTACTTTTCACTGTTGCATGTGGATGCATATGTATTACTTGCTATCATGGTTAAGGTTTGCTCAGTCAATAGACTCACTAGGTGTGATCGATGCAGGTGATGATGATTTTTAAGGGAGAACTTGATGGTTGAACTAGCTGGACTGAAGGTGCACACAACCCGATGACCGTCGCTAGTTTTTCACAAATAAAAATATGTTTATGATTTATGATTACTTAAATATTTTTATGATTTATAATGCTTTTGAGAGGATGTTAGAGTTAAATTTATTTTTGAAATAGTGTTAGTTTAGGGTGGTTGATGTTTACGAATTTATTCTTTGAATTACTTTTTTTGGATTTTCAAATAATTAGCTGTTAGTTTATTTTAAAAAGGTGCAAAAGTAGTTTTAAAATATGTATGTATCTATGTTTATTAATTTTCTGCCAAAAGCAAGTTTGGAAAAAAAATTCGAGTATAGTTTAAAGAAAAACGAGTAGTGGACGTTTCAAAAGATTTTGAGTAGGTCATAATCTTGACCGAGAATGATTAAAATAATGTTAACTAGAAATATTTTAATATCTCAACCTCAATAGTTTTCCTTATGTGCATGAAATAGTTGCACACTCGAATATTGGTGAGCTTTAAAAGGAAAACTATATAATTAAGGTGCTTGTGATTATAAGAACATTATCATACTTTTCGATTGAACCCCTGATCTCAGTAGAAATAGCGATCTTTATGAAACTATCATATCTCTCGCACTTTTCATAAAGATAGTCATATGAATAGCTAGTTTCAGTTATGACAGGTGGTTCATCTTCCAAATAGTAAATCAGTGTTTATTAAGCATGAATGAAGCATAATATTCTCATTCCCCACCTTATATAATTATATCCTTGAATATTGTTAAAAAATTTCATGTTTGCAATCTTGATTTTGATGTTAACAAAACTTATTATTGTATTTATAACATATTTACTCATGTGTGAAGTTGCAAACACAAGAAGAAAACTGAAACTAAATTTAGCCAAACTGAATTTCCAGCGAGCTTCGGTTTTTTAATGATATCTATCAGCTGGATGATTCAAATGACAATCCGTCAACATTACTGATTAGAAAACTTAATTTGGAACAATTCGTATTTCACGTAAGTTGGGAAAAATCAGATGTTATCTAGGTCAAACTGTTCACGGAATGCCAAAACTGATTGCACGAAAACAGCAATCAATTGGGTATGAGCAGCTGTTGTATTTTCGCCATATCTCTCAGCTCACTTATTGGAATGGAGCGATTCAGTTTGTGTTGGAAAGATAATACAATGATCTACAAATCATCTTCAGAAGGCAAAGTCTCAATCGAAACTTAAGATGCTGATAAATAACGATGAAACTATTGGTTCTGCACAGCACACTAGTTGAGATGCTGACCAGATTGAACTGCTGACCAGTTCAACCGCTGACCAGTTCAACCACTGACCAGTTTCAACCGCTGAACTATTTTCAACCGCTGAACCGTTTTCAACCGCTGACCAGTTTCAACCGCTGATCAGTTTTAACCGTTGACCAGCCAGTTTAAGCTCAGGAAAATGTCCAGCAAGGTGAATTTGACCGTTACAATTTCAGAAACAGTACAGAAACTTTCCTAACGGTCATATTCTTGTGTCTAACATATATATCATTGTTGGAGTCTATAAATACAATATCTTGAAGATCAAACAAGAGCTTTTGAAGGGGATTCAAATCATGGGCAGTTAGCATGAAGAAATCTGCTAGTTGAGAGCACAAGTCCTTGTGTGAGGATATATTTGAGATGTACACTTTGAATGATAAATTTCTCACCCACAATCACTCATTCATATACAAGAGAGTTGAACTTCAAAGTTTAGTTGAGTGAGTTTTCACACAAAGACATTAAAGATTGTGTTTGTAGTTTTGGCATAAGAGACGTTAAACATTATGCGGATTGTGATGTTGTGGCCTACAATTGAGAGAGTGCTAGGAGTTTCAATTAGGCAAGAGATAAGTCCTAAGTTGAAATGGGTTTGTATAAGGTGTTGTATAAATCATAGTCTTATAGTGGATCCTTTCCAAAGGGAAGAAAGGGTGACATAGGAGTTGTTAATCTCCGAACATCCATAAACAAATTTGTGTCTATTTATTTATTGCATTTACTTATCATTTCCACTGTTTTTAAAGATGCATTGTTGAAGAATTTTATTTGTTTTTCAAATACCAAAATATTGCTTACAAAGCGTTTGATAAAATGCTTCAACCAAAATATTTTTACTCATTCAACTTGCATATATCTTTAAATGCTTTACAAAATTTTTAATCGATTTCTACGAAGGATTATTTTGAGTTTCTTTCACTTGGTTTGAAAACTAAACTCGATTTAATTCATTGGTGTTCAATATTTCAAGAACCGAGCTATCGTAGCTCAACGAAGATCTCCCTAATCAATCCTGTCAAGTGATATCAGAGCGGGTTGTTCTTGAAAGAACATTGAAACTGATTTCGATGTTTAAAATTCGAAAATTTCATATTTTTTAAACATATATATGCAAAAATGAATTTTCATGCATCTTGCAGCGACCGTGGGAAAAATGACATATCTTCTTGCTCGAGTGTCCAAATGACAAACCGCTTTTTAGGTTGCAAACTAGACTCGTAGAGGATTACAGCGGTATAAAATTTGCAGCCTATTTATGCTCGAGAAAAAGCAGTTTATTCATTGAAGGCAGAGCATATATGCTGCAACAGAAATGAGGTATGGAGAAAATTTGTTAGTCACCCCTCTAGTTTTATAAATTTCAAACTTTCAAAAATATAAAGGGAGAACTCATTATAATTTTAATGGAAAGATTATTTTTAAATATGGAGGGGGAGAAAATTTTGTGCTTAAAATATTTTGAAAATATGATTTTTTTTATTCACACAAAAAATGAGAGAAATATGTTAGTTGAATCGATTGTTTATCCAAATTTTGTGATCGTCAAAAAAGGAGAGATTGTTAGAACATTTCATGTTCGCAATATTTATTTTGATGTTAACAAAACTTGTTATTTTATTTCTAACATTTTTACTCATGTGTGAAGTTGTAAACATAAGAAGCAAACTGAAACTAAATTTAGCCAAACTGAATTTCTGGCGAGTTTCGGTGTTTTTATGATATCTCTCAGCTGGATGATTCAAATGACAATCCGCCAACATTATTGATCAGAAAACTCAATTTGGAACAATTTGTGTTTCACGTAAGTTGGGAAAAATCAGATGTTATCTAGGTCAAACTGTTCACGGAATTCAAAAACTGATTGCACGAAAACAGCAATCAGTTGGGTATGAGCAGCTGTGGTATTTTCACCATATCTTTCAGCTCACTTATTGGAATGAAACGATTCAGTTTGTGTTGAAAAGATAAGACAATGATCTACAAATCATCTTCAGAATGCAAAGCCTGAATCGAGGATTAAGATGCTGATAAATGGCAATGAAACTATTGGTTTTGCACAGCACACCAGTTGAGATGCTGACCAGATTGAATTGCTGACCAGTTTGAACCGCAGACCAGTTTCAACCGCTGACCAGTTTCAACCGCTGAACTGTTTTCAACCGCTGACCCGTTTTCAACCGCAGACCAGTTTTCAACCGCTGATCAGTTTGAACCGTTGACCAACCAGTTTAAGCTCTAGAAAATGTCCAGCAAGGCGAATTTGACCGTTGCAATTTCAGAAACAGTACAGAAACTTTCCCAACGGTCATATTCTTGTGGGGATATTTGAGGGAATAGACCTGGTCAACATTTTTTTTAAAAAAATAACCTTCCCATGTAGTGAACAAATACACTACATGATGCTATTTTTTTAAAAAAAAATTTGACTAGGGTTACAAAACAAAACAACCCATTCTTGTATCTAACTTATATATCATTGTTGGAGCCTATAAATACAACATATTGAATATCAAAAAAGAGCTTTTTAAAGGGATTCAAAGCATGAGCAGTTAACATGAAGAAATATGCTAGTTGAGAGCACAAGTCCTTGTGTCAGGATACATTTGAGATGTACACTTTAAAGGATAAATTCCTCACACACAATCACTCACACATATACAAGAGAGTTGAACTTCAAAGTTTAGTTGAGTGAGTTTTCACACAAAGACATTAAAGATTATGTTTGTTGTCTTGGCATAAGAGACGTTAAACATTATGCAGATTGTGAGGTTGCGACCTACAATCGAGAGTGTGCTAGGAGTTTCAATTAGGAAAGAGATAAGTAAGTTGAAATGAGTTTGTACAAGGTGTTGTATAAATCAAAGTCTTTTAGTGGATCCTTCCCGAAGGGAAGAAGAGGTGACGTAAGAGTTGTTAATCTCCGAACATCCATAAACAAATTTGTGTCTATTTATTTATTACATTTACTTATCATTTCCACTGTTTTTAAATATGCATTGTTGAAGCATTTTATGTGTTCTTAAATACTAAAATATTGCATACAAAGTGTTTGATAAAATGCTTCAACCAAAATATTTTTACTCATTCAACTTGAATATATTTTTAAATGCTTTACAAAATATTTAATAGGTTTTTACGAATGATTATTTTGTGTGTCTTTCGCTTGGTTTCAAAATCAAACTCGATTTAATTTATCGGTGTTCAATATTTCAAGAACCGAGCTATCGTAGCTCAATGAAGATCTCCCTAATTGATCCTGTCAAATATTAAAAAATTAATATCAGAGTAATTAACACGACAAATGCTTCAAAATAAATAAATAAATATAATACATGATAATATTACGAGACGAAACATTAAACCATGTGTCATGTTTACACATGTTAATCGTGAAATAAGTGTGTCACTTATATAAAAATTGTCTGTTAACTAAATTTTTAATTCAATTAAATTCATACAAATTAATGATATAACTATTGAATTATACTATATTCTTAATCTCAATGGATAAATTAAAAAAATAATTAAATATCACACCCTAATTAATTATGATTAAAATAATGAAATTTCAAGTAAGATAAATTTCAATATTTAAATATAGTTAGTTACAATTTATATTTCTTATGACCAAATGTGATTTTTAATAATCTATGTCTAATTTTAGTTTAGAAAAGATGTTTTGGATATTCTTTAATTAATTAAAATCATATGAATAACTAGGATATTGAATTCTTTATGCATAAAATATTTATTCTCCATAATTATTCATCTCCAATTAATACAAAAATAATGAAAATTTTTATTTAATTTATGTATGTTAAAACTAATGTGATTAAAAAATTAAGGTGTAATTTTAATTCAATTAAATATGTTGTGGCAATTCTTTAATAAATTAAAATTATATGAGTCACTGAGATATTAAATTACAAACATATAAATATTTATGCTCTTAATAATTTATCATAATAAATGTCTTTAATGTGATCCTCAACCACTTAATGTATAATTTCACATAATTAATGGTGTTGTAGCTAAACTTTAATTATTTAAAATCACATGGGTTCACTTGAATAATTTTTGCTTTACTTAATTCTTTGTAAAATAATTATTTAATAACACAATCAACATTGTTCAAGAACGCTCTCAGGAAAGATAGGTAGGTTAAGGCCTTTTAAATATCTAATTCCTAAACATAGCAACATTTCTAAGGGAAACCAGTGACAAGTTAAGGAAATTTAAATCGGTTTATGAAAAAAAATCCCCCAGATTATGTTTTCATATGTATTTCATAATTATTATCATTTAATTATCTATATTGTGGATCTTTATAAGCCAAAATTTAAATTTATTTGGTGACTTTATTATTTACATTTTAACTTAATTTGTTCGTGTAAATTATGAGAAATAAAATATATAATTAAAAATGAACAAGATATGAATTTTTCCAACTCTTAAATTTTATTTACATGTATGATTATAAAAATAAATATAATCATAATATTATATTTTCCATAATAGCCAAACAATAATTACATATAATTTTGTCATAATATATTTCATGCAATTAAATTAAAAATAGGCTAATAATCAGAACTTTGGAGTGTCAATATTTCTAAAACCAATTTTAGAATTTTCCTAATTTCCATAAATTAACAATCCAAACATGCCTATAAATCTTCCATAATTTTTAAAAAACTTTTAATTTGGAAATTCTAAAATGAAAATTGATAATTATATTCTCGAAAATTATTCTGGCTATCAAAATTAATTCTGAAATTTTTTTATATCGGGTCAAAATATTTAATTTTCAAAATTTTTAGATTCGGTCCAGAAAGCCAAAAAAGGTTTTAAATCAAAAACGTCTGAATTCAGAAAAATCCCCAATGGGAAACCCTAAATACGAAACTCTAACGCCCTTAACCATATCCCCAAATCCGATTGAGACTGCCACCACCTTCTCCGACCAAATCATCGAGATCAGACTGTCACCCATCGATGGGTGACCTATTGCAACCCTTCGCCTCTCCCTTGCCACCGTGATGTTGGTCGGAAAATGGAAAAAAAAATCAAATTGCGCAACAAGGTGAAGGCGATCATGATTCTTAATATGCCGGCCAAACAACGACGTGGAACATTCTGTTTCCATCTTCAACACATCAGTTACATCTTAATCGACCTTTTATCTCCATAGCCGCTACATGAATGGCCAAAAATGGAGATAGAACGCCGGAAACAGTAGCTAAACTTCGCGCTCAGAAAATCTCAAATGCTGGTTGTTTCTCTGATGTACTCTTCTGGCCAACGTTGTAGAAAGGGTAACCCGACGTGGGATGTCGGCCAACGGGTCCAATCGCCGGAGATGGGTTAGGTACGTCGACGAATTACACCAATTAGAAGGCTAGGGTTTCTTGTCCATTTTTGTTGATTTTCGAAATTTAAATTTTCAGATATTAATTTGGCGCTGATTTTTAATTTCGAAAGTCATTTAAAAATTCATGACACAAATTTAATTGCATCAATATAATTTTCAAATTTTATTGTCCAATTTAAAAATCTTGAAAATATCAAGATTGAGGTAAAATAGCTGTGATACCAACGGTTAGAAATATAACATATTGAAAAACTAGATTTGATCTACATAATACAAACATAATATGTAAAGATTGATATGCGGAATATGAGAAAACATGGATCTTCTAAATCTTTATGCAGTTATATATATGTTGTAATTCTGAATAACTGCATTGATTTAGAGACCATGTATGACTTTATTTCTCTATTCATCGTAGAGAGACGCAAGATTTGGCAAATCTTGATGATTTTTATCTGAGATATGGTAAATCAAATTTCAAAATATTTATCATCTTAATATATATAATATTCTTGAATTACTTTCTTAAATATGAGATGTCTCCCATATTTATCTTAATAAAATATATTGATCATAATTAAATTATTTTATGGACTTAAATAAATAATCTAACATTTTAAAATCTTATAATATCTCATCATCGCTTTTCAATCACTCTTACTCGTAACCGTAAATAAATTCCTTTTAATAGTTATATTATCTTATAATACATCAATACGAATTATAAGATCGAAAGCTAAATATTTTACTATCGTCCTATACATACTTTCATTGAATCAGCTCCCAAAAGATAGGCCCATTCCATGAAAGATTTTATAATCATTTAACCAAGTATTTTTTTGTCATTATAAAACTCTTAAATCTCCAAGAGGAAGTGTCATTTTTGCCGTGGAAATAGGTTCCTCATAATCATGCTTAATTTTGAGCACAAAGCAAAAGGCCAAAGGGTCCCCAGTATTTGATTTTGAAGTTAGGTTTGGCACACCGTATGAGTAAAATGGACTCTCACATGGCATTGAAAGGGATATTCTTACTACCAAGAAGCTAATTCAACTTTAATGTTCTACATTTTATCCTTAAGATTTTTTTTTAAAAAAAGTAATTGTCTTGATACATCGGTCGAGAAATTACAATATCTAAGGCGTTCGTTGATTGAAATGCAAATTCGGACCAACGATTGATAGAGAAAAAGATGAAAAGCATACAAGTCGCAAATTCAATTTCGAGATAGAGTTAAACGGAGTCATGCTAAAATTGATTGATATGATTCATGAACAATTTGTTACAGAAAAGCCATTTAAACTACTTTTGTATATACAAAATAAGATGTATAAAACGATGGCCATTGAAAATATAAATATAAAATATATTTTCTGATAACCTTTGGATTAGGAATTCGTAACATAGAATCAGGCAACTCAGGATTCAATTAATGTGCATTAAAAACTACTCTAAAATTGGTATAGAAAAAAAGCACTCAGATTCAAATGGTACATAAAGGACAAGGTATAGAAAGAAATGGTTGTTGCAAATATAAATGTGAACTTATATTCTTAGAAAAACTTATACAGATTCATTCGTTTATATCAAGTATTTAAAACCAAGAGTCAGTAGTTAGTCATACAAGTAGCAGAAACAACCACAGCTGGTGGTGGTAATATAACTAGTATTTGTAGATGTTATGAAGAAATTGTGGAAATGATATGAGATTCAAATATTTTCTTCGTTACGAAGGTTCTTTACATTCCTTTTTATTTGTTGATGTTACTCGAGAAAATTGAGTATAGTTGGTGTCAGATTCGCGAGATAATAGTCTATCGTCATGGAGGGTGCCCGAGATGTAATGACTAGGCTTTCAAAAATAGGTTTTGACAACAATTAAGCTCTAAAGACTGAGCTCGTGGAATTGGATTCCTCACATTCAAAAGTTCTGCCACGCTCTCTCTTTAAAACTCTTATAAATCAACCTTTGCTAAGTGGCCCTCACATTCTTCAAACCAAAAAACATGACTACATAACAAAAGGTTCCTCATGAGGTGATGAAACTTACATTGTCTTGATCCTCTCGAGTCAAGGGTATTTAATGGTACCTAGATAACCATCCATGAAGCACAAGAATTTGACCTCGAGGTGGAGTCAACTAGTTGATTAATGCACAAGAGCAGATGACAATAATTAGGGCAGACTTTGTTTAATTCCCGAAAGTCAACACACATTCTTCATTTCTCTGTAGAATTCTGGACAAGTACAACATTTGATAGTCAAGTTAGGAACTGCACTTCCTTAATATGGCCTGCCTTCACCATTGTTTGAACTTGATCTTCTTCTGCTTTACTGGCCAAGTTTCAGGAGCAATGTTAAGTTTATGCTTGGCCAATGGAGGTCATGAGATTCTGGTCAGCTCATCAGAAGTTCGTGCTAAAACATCCAAGTTCCCTGCTAAGCACTAAAAGAGCTCGGATTTTACCTCTTTCTCCAAATCCTTCGATACCCGTGTTACTTTCTCACGATGGTCTAGGACAATCCCCGCCTCTTCCTCTTCCTCTTCTCCTTCAATTATCTAATAGGTCCCCCCTTTCGTCCATATGTTGTTTCCATATTGCGCTGTGTTGGGACGAGCAAAAATCCCCGCCCTAGCGTGAGGTCCTTGAATTGTTTCCAAGCATGCGTGCTGAGGCGGGTGATTTGCCAAAGGCGTGTTGAGGCGGGTGATTTCGCCCGCTCTAGCGCTCGGTCCTCGTAGCTCGGTCTCTTGCATGCTGGGGCTGGCAGAAACACCCGCCGTGCTTGCACTTGTGCTAATAATTCCATTCTTTTTATCAAGTTCACATGCTAATCAACCGAAACGTGTGAGGAGCAAACAATATGCATAAATTACGACCAAAACAGAAAAATGCAGACTTGATATCTTAAACTTATGCGATAATGGATTAAAATTAACATGATAAAATATGCAAAAATGACACCTATCATGGTACGCAGAAGTAACGGCCATGACTACATTCAAGCAGGCTTTCCTATGAACCCACAACCCCTCGTGCTCATTTCCTCGGATTTTCCGAATTGGTACTTTTGAACTTGGCCATTAATGACTGCATACGAGGATAATTTTTGATCGTCCTCTCCAACTCCCTTCCGAACCTCTACCACTCGTCGGTACTATGCCCACATTCCCCATGAAATGAACGGTATTTTTCGGGAGTTGGTTTTGGAGTTCTTGCAGATCGAGAAGGTAGTTGGGAGTTTGGCTTATCCTTACATGCATGTACTCCTTTCCCTTTGAGTTTTTTAAAGGCTTATATTGAGTAAATGCCCCATGTCTCATTTCTCTCTTGACCTCTTCTCCTTGGGAAAAGGTGACCTCTCAATCTTAATCTTATCTTTCCGATCCTTCCTTCTTTGATTAAGAGCCTCCTCCACATTGATTTATTTTTCTACTGGGGTTAGCATATCGTCAAAGTTCAAGGGTAGTTTCTTCACTAAAAACCAGAAAAGATCACCACTTCGGAGCTCCTGAGTAAGGTCTGCTTCAAGATACAACAACAAACCGGCATATGTGATATCTCTAAACCGGCACATGTGATATCTCAAGGTTCATACATGCCTTGTTTGACATAAAAAACATTGAAAGTAGTTTTCTGATCTCTTTTGTTGTTGCTAAAATGGTGGATGAAACTGCTACTAAATTCATTAAAAGATGTGATTGTTCCTAGTTCGAGCTTATCAAACCATTGCTGAGTAGCTTCTCCTAAGGTCGTGAGGAAAACCTTACACTTATTACGGTCTAAATAACAATATAACATGGATGCATTTTCAAATTTCCTGAGGTGATCCTCCGGGTCAGTGCTTCTGTTGTATTTTCGAATTCGAGGTGGCTTATAATTTTGGGGCAGAGGTTTATCCACTATTTTTCTGAGTAAGGGCTGCCATTTTTTATGGTTGGTGTCGCCCCACCAACTCCTTCATTCTTCTAACCTATCCTTCATCTACTTTCATCAGGTCCATGTCCCTCGCAGTTATGGTTCGCGAGGCTTCACTTTCTTCTTTGTTCTCTTCCTCCTCCTTCTCACCCACTTTTCCCCCGAATTATTTGGTATTTCCTCCTCATGATAAGATTGTTCCTTCTTATTCATTTTCTCATCCACCACCTGTAAGACCGCAGATGTGATAAACTGTGTGAGTTGATCAAGAGTCAAATTTCCCAAAACCACCTCTCATCTCCGATTTGTGGCATAAGAGGTTTCCCGTATGTGATTTCCAATAACCGTTCTTCAAGTGACAATCTTTTTTTTCTTAGTTCTGGTTCTCACAGATGATACCAATGAAGTTGCTCAGGAAAATTGGGTAGAGTTGGTGTTAAATTCCCGAGATAAGAGTATCTTGGTGGAGGGTGCCCGAGATGGAATGATCGAGCTCCCAAAGATGAGTTTTAACAGCAACTAGGATCTAAAGATTGAGCTCTTGGAATTGGATTCCTGGCAGAGAGACTCCTACACACACTCAAACAACAAACTAGTGAATGATATGCCAAAAGAGTTTTCTTGCGTGGTCACTCTAACGCTCAATTCAATAATAGGCTCACGAAAAAAACTCTCAATATATAAATACACACATAATGCAATATGAACTGAATGAATCGAATGAATGCATTAACCTGAGTATTTATATGAGAAAAGTAATGATGACCTCGATTGTAAAACCCATAAACCTATCACGACTAGACATCAGACCATACTTTCCTTAAATGTCTCATTAAATATTGCATTAAAACCTATACTCTTTACTACAGCATAAGAAATCTAGATTTGTTAGGTCAACTTTAGCTCATTCGTGTGCATCTTGACACGACCATAATTACAAACTAGGTCGACCCCTATAACAGCGTTCAATCTTTCTCCTAATTATCTAGATAAAGCCTTTACCCTCAAGACAAGTACCCTTATTTGGGCCTAGTTCCCAACTTTTGGCACCAGCCCACTATCGTTCCAGCCATTAAACTCCTCAACTCATATCTGAGCTTACCACAACTCTGAATTCGGGGCCCGAGATTAGGAATTTTCCTTCAAGACATCGTCAACCACATTAAAGTTTGCTTTAGTACAATGGTATGTATTGTGAACCCAACCTCTACTACCATAGCATCGACTCAAAATCACTAACTCCTAGAACTCGATCCTCAGATATCCGAACTCGCCCCTTCATCTTGACGTACAAGTTTTCTAATCCTCTCCATCTTCGGACATCAATTAACTTGGTCGCCCTCTCATATAGCCTAAGAACTTGGTCTAGATCTTAGTCGGGCATGAAAGCTAGCCAGGGTATCATTGGAGCTGGGCAGGGTATCATTAGTCCTCATTTCTTTTTCCTAAATGCACATGATTATAGTGAATGATGCCCTGGAAAGGCACATATCATCCTTAGACTTAGGCAGGATGGGATGACCAAAGCATAACTGGATTTCAAGTTGCTCCCGGGAAACAAAATAGAGTAGTGTAGAATTTAACTAGAGTTCATATACCTCGACCAGGGTTCAAGTCATCCGACCAAGATCATCTCACCCGACCAGGGTTCATCTCGCCTGACCAAGGTTCATCTCGCCTGACCAAGGTTCATCTTCCTCGACCAGGGTTCGTCTCACCGGACCAGGGGCCAAGGGCGGAGTCAGGATCATTATTCAGTGTAGGCAATAATATACTATAATTAATAAAGCAAAAAAAAAAGAAGAAGAAGACTGGTTAAACAAAAACCATAAATAATGTGTTCTTAAGTTAGAACACAAGCTACACAAAGCCAGAAGCATCTTTAGTCGATGGAAAACGTCAGAAAAATGACAAAAAACATTGCGTACAAAACCAACAATCAAAACAAAAACTGATAGAAAATATAAATTTTACAGATGAAAAATATGCATGAATTCATTCCCGATTGAAAAAATAAAAATTAAAACAATTGAATGATCAAATAATATTGAATGAAAAAAGTGATCCTTAAATTTCATAAAATTCTGGATTTTATTTGTAATATGAAAAATGAGATATTATGTAATATGAATTGAAATGACTATTAATCAAATTATAAGAGGTATGGGGCTTATGTGGAAAAAATTGTATAGAATATTACATATTGTCAATCAGAATAGTACTATCAAGTAAAAATTCAAGATTTTGAGTCTAAAATTTAGGTCTATAAATTATTAAAGAAATATTTTTTATTTTTTTAAGTTAAGTTTGGGGAATTACGCAATATTAGAAGATCAAAATTTAAAATTTTTGATCTAAAAATTATAATATATATATATTTATATATATACACACTTAATTTTTTTCCTAAAAATTATAATATATGCATAGTTTTTTTGGTCCCAGTGTAGGCAAGTGCCCGCACTGGGCCTTAGCTGGCTCCGCCCATGCCAGGGGCATCTCGCCTGACCATGGTTTATCTTCCCAACCAGGGTTCAGATCACCCGACCAGGGTCATCTCGCCTGAGTAGGGTTCAGGTCACCCGACCAGGGTTTATATCCATCGACCAGGTTTCATGTCACCCGACGAGGGTCATCTTGCCCGACCAAGGTTCATCTTCCCTGACCAGGGTTGAGGTCGCTTGACCAAGGTTCATCTCACTTAATCGCCAGCAAAGATCTTTCTAGATTGGGTTCTTCCCCACTTGGGCCATTCGCAAAGAGATGGGCCCAACAGGATGGGTCACCATTTCTCGAAATCATTATCATGAAAATCAGTGACCATGACAAGACCAAAATGGTATGAGTCGTCATGCCTACTGACAAAGGACATGGCATGAGTAGTTGTCAGAGGATAAGGCATGGGTAGCTGTATAATTAGGAACAATGTCCATGTACAATAATCGAGATCATTTTCTCTCCTATAAATACCCAAGTTTAATCGTTCATTTGGGACATGAGATATTGCATTATACTACATTCAATAAATTCTATTTCTACTTAATGAATCTTGTACTGACTTGAGCATCAGAGTTGTCAAGCCAGAAACCCTTCGGCACCCCCATTGACATTTTCTTGTTGAGTGTGTGCATATCGTCTGACCTGAGCTCATCCTACCCTGTCAAGGGTACTCACAGGCCAGGCCACCCGGGCCCATCTCATCAGGCCAAGCCAGACCCATTCCATCAGGCCCGGCCACCCAGACTCATCCTATTAGGTCATGCTAGACTCATCCCATCAAGACAAAAATATTCATAGGAAAAGCTCACATCTCTGTTCAGTAGATTACTCACCCAACTCACCTGATCTACTCAACATTATCAGTGAAATTACTGTATTGATTCCATATTTATTTGTCCGTCTTTTAGATTTGTTCGTCTTTTATATATGTAATCAAACATTTATATATTAAAAAGTATATAACAAATTCATTGGCTACCCTTTCAATCTCTTACATGATCTTATTATATCGAATAAATTTGCTGAATTCTTCAAAACGAACAGTCAATATCCCTGATATTCTGTTAGGAATAAGAATCTTGCGACAGATGACTCAGAATTGACAGGTTCGATAAATAACATTATGGGTCATGGGGTATAGCAAACCGAAATAATTGTTCATCTATTAATTTTTAAAATTTATAAAGCTTTTTTTTCCCCAAAAAAATCATAACTTTATCATACATTTTATTAAATTGTTCCGTGTTCAGAGCATCCACAATGGGGCATCATTATAACACCATCCAACTCATCAAAAATCGTGGTGCTCACTGCCACATACTCATTATAACAACATATCTCTTTTACACACATTCCTTATAACATTATAACTCGTTATTCATTGGTCTCACAGTCCACTCATTCATCTTTAAATTTTTTCATATCAAATAAATATGTTTTAAATATATTTTACATTATTTAAATCATTAATCTAATTTTTAAAATAATCTAACTTCGTAATAAAATAATTTTATTAAATTTTAAAAAAATAATATTAATGTTTTTTAAAATATATTTGTTAAATAAAGTAGATATTCCAACGGCTACTTTGCAACGGCTAGTTCCAACGGGTACTTTGCAACGAGTACTTTGCAACGGCTAGTTTCCAACGGATATTTGACAATAACAATTTTGCAAAAATGATAATAAATTAAAATCACATTAATCGAAATGAAAAATATAATAATAATAATAATAATAATAATAATAATAATAATAATAATAATAATAAAAGAAAATGAACGTTGAGTAAATAGTTTAAATATTCCATCTCGACCTAATATCCTGGCATAGACATTCATGTATGATAAGGTGTTCCTCTGTCATCTACGAGGTGTCTTTGTTCAAGATTTCGTACTCCTTCAATTTCAAGCGTCGATTCTTAGCTTCAGATCTGGACAAGACAGCTTTTGCCTTAATCTCCTCTACTTCGAGTTGTTTGTGTTTCAGATCAACTTCTGACTTCTTCACGCTTGTGTACTCGGTGAACTTTGCGAAAATATTATTGTAGTTTACTGTAAGATCTTCTATGGTCGATTTGACTCTGTCTTTTCCCTTTCTTTTTGTTGCCTTTTGTGGCATTGGACGAGTATCTTCATCATCCAGGTCTATGCTCATCTCTTGGTTAGAGGAGGTGTTGCTTGCTCCCGACTCTGAAGTCTTCGTCTTCTTTGTGGCCACATAGTGATCAGCAGACTGTGGAGTAAACATTAGACGGTCTTTGATAATTCTCCACACATGCTCGAGATTGAATGCAACACCATTGTTTTCGGATCGATATTTTTCGTACGCAAACCTCAATATATCTTCATCACTGTGACCACTTCGATATGAACTGTAAACACTATTATAATTTGCGTTGAATCGATATACCTTCTTTTGGATTGTATTGTGCCAATGCGACCGTATAACATTTGAAGTTCTGGTGTTTCAACCTGGGGGACGATTCTCATTGTAGTAGCTTACAACACGTCCCCAAAAGCATCCGTCTTTTGATCATTGTCGATTATTGGATCATCGCTGATAGTGACAAAACTTCTCGCTAACACCTCGTCTTCAATCTTTGTCCAATTTGAACGCTTTCTTGAACCCTCAGCATTTGAAACCGTTTTTTCTAAATTGACCACCTCAATTGGGGATTCACGATCAGAAAGTTGCGTCTCCGGGACAAAAGTCGGAGTTACAGGTTCATTCGACATCGGAGATGTGAAAGGCATAACATTTGTGTGCAGGGTAATATATCCATGAACAACCGACGGCGTGAAATACGGATGACTCATGTTTTGCCAATATTCGGCTGGAAGCGGTTGATATGGACCTCGAGGGGCATAATTCGGATGATTCATAGAATTTCTAAAACCTTGGAAATTTTGAAGATTTTGGGGAGGAAACATCATATTTGGAAATGGATGTGGGTATTGATAATTTGGTGAAAATTGCGGATTTTGGGAAGAAGGATTTTTTCTGCGGGTTGTTTGTAGAATTCAAGAAATTTGTAAAAAAATGCCTTACTATTTTCATCCATTTCGGATAGAAAATAAGATTTTTGGAACTTCAAAAAAAAAAGATGGGAGAATATTATAGAGTAGAATTGGAGATTGTAGTGAGTTGTAATGAAAATATGTGTACAAATTTGTGGGTATTTATAGAAGACATTTGAAACTAGCCGTTAACTAGTCGTTAAATAGCCGTTACAAATAATTAAAAAAACTTTAAAATAAATCCTACCGTTGAGGGGAAAAAAATTAGAAATAATAAAAAAATTTATTTTAAATACACGTGGGGTCCACGTGAAAAATATAAAAAATAATTGAAAACATGTGGGGCCCGTGTGTCAGCGACGGTTTTTGGTTTGTGAAAAACCGTCGCTAATTGGCCAATTTTAAAAAAATTATACTGACAGAGGGGCGTTCAAACAATTGAACGCCCCTCTTTCTCTCTCTTGTGAATGGGCGTTAGCTCTCAGGGCGCTAAGAGCATCTTGCAAAATAATGCAACTACACTATACATTTTAAAAAAAAAATTTCATAGTTTATCCTAATATTATTGTAGCTATGTTTATTATTATATATTAAACTTAAGGTTCTTATACGTATTATATGATATGTTAATGTGACACAAATGTCAAAGTAAATATATAACTTTAAAAAATATACATTTATTTTTTTTCGTTAAAAGAAGAAGATGTCAAAATCGTAATTTTTTAATCATTATCTTGATCGATTTTATTTTTTAAACTCATAATATTCCTCAAATTATGTAGCTAGGGTTGAGCATTCTGTCGTGACCGAACCGAATTAGCCATAATCGAACCTAAACGAAATATTTTGTCATAACCAAACTGACCGAATTAATTTTGATAACTGATGATAACCGAACCGAATTAGAATCGGTTAATCCAGTCGATGACCGAATTAACTGATTAGTTTTTAAAAAAATTTGTGATTTAACTTTAATTATATATGTAATTTTTCTTGAATATTACAGTCTACACAAATGCATAAAAACATAAAATCACAAACATCACAAATGTATAATTTTGTTTGAACACAATTAATACATGTTTTTTTATAAAATAGCATAACATGGCCACAAAAAAATACATATAAATCTAGTTCCATGAAGGAGATTCGACACAAAATTTGGCCAGGAAACAGTGCACTGAATGCATCAAAATATCAAGTTTCTTTTAGCTTGCACAGATCTTGAACAACAAGTATCTGATTAGTCAACTGACTTAGAAAACGATACATGTATTTTTTAATGGTAAAAGTCATTCGTACTTCATTTATCCCCTTATGTTGTTGAAGAAGAGTCCAACACAACTTTAGAAAAATCTGAAAAATAAATGGTGACAAATAAGAAATATAAACTAGTTTTTTTTTTTTTTAAATGGTAAATAAAAATCTAACAAAGTAGTTTTTTTTCCCCAAAAAAGTTACCTTGTTCAAGTTTCTCCACATTTTCTAAAGTTTCTTCAACATTGATTGGTACTGGGGATGAACGAAGCCAATCTTGCGTACAAATAAGGCTTTCAACAACCATAGGAGTTAATGAACTCCTAAAGCAATCAAGCACTCGACTATTGAAATAGGAATGGCCAAAACATCTCGAGCAATTTGAGCTAGTAGGTGGGAAATCTATGACAATTTTGCTTCCACCATCCCAAAATGTCAAAAGAATTATAATAATCCTCAACCATTTCATTGAGATACTTGTCGAGCTCTGATATACTTCCATCACCAAAAATTTGTGTCTCTTGTATTTTGCAATTATTGATTGTCTTTTCAAATCAGTTTGGGTCAAGCTTCTAGACTCAATATCACTTGATTCTCGAACAGACAACATTTTTGAGGTGTTAGGGTACATCTTATCCTTGTAATTCTTGTACAAAGAAAACAAAGTCTCCTTGACTATCTTTCCTACTCTTGCCCCATTTTGAGCTCCGTGCAACTCTACCAACATAAATTCTACAAAATCCAATTTATGCCTTGGATCAAGCATCACGTCAATATAATACAACTTATTCGTCTTATCAGGATCTCTCCAATATTTGGAATTTTTTTTTTTTTTCATTCTTAACGCCATGGAATGCACATCAATATCATCACTTTCTTGCCACTCATTCAATATAGTATGAATAGAACTAATCTCATGAGCCAAAGTATTGTAAGTGACATACAATTAACCCGAAATCTTCAATATTATTTCATAAAAAACTTGAAATAAAGAAGCAAAAAGTCTAACATTATTCCAATCAGTACATGTTGGTCTCCCATCACATTCTTCATTTTTTTTGTGGTTTACCATCTGCTCCAAATATCACCTTTCCATCATTCAAAACAATTTCCCATTTTCTGAATTGAAGATCTTATGTAAAAAATTGATCTTGTTCATCAAATCTTTCAAAAGCTCTCTCAAATTTTTGAGCTACATTCAACATCAAGAAAGTCGAGTTCCATCTTAAACATAAAGAACTCTTTTTTTAATTTTTTCAAGCTTTGCACATTCCTTGAACTTGCTTAATCTAGCAGGAGATTGCTTAACATATTTCACCGCATAACCCTTGTCACATATTCATTTATATCTTTTAAACCATCAACAACAATTAAATTAATTATATGAGCTACACACCTCATGTGAATATGAGATCCCTTCAAAATAGTAGAATCCCAATTAGCCATCTTTCTTCTAAAATTATTGACAACAACATCATTTAAACTTGCATTGTCAACTGAAATAATGAAAACTCGATCAATTCCCCAATCCCTTGAACAATTTTCAATTGCTAAGCTAATCGCCTCACCTTTATGACTTGTAATTGGACAAAAATTGATAATTCTTTTGTGTAATTGCCAATTGTTATCAATAAAGTGGGTTGTTAGACACATATAGTTGATTTTTTGAATCGATGTCCTTGTATCCGTTGTCAAACAAACTCTTTGTGATGTTTTATTCGACAAAATTTTCAAACTTTCTTTTTCAACTGTACATAAACCAACACAATCACATGCAACCATCCATCTTGGAGGAATTATAAACCTTGGACACACCATTGCCATAAATACTTTAAACGCTTCTCCTTATACAAATTTGAAAGGGAGCTCATCAACAACAATCATTCTAACTAAAGCTTTTCTACAAGCTTCTTGATCAAATTTCCAAGACGTTAAAGACACCTCACCTTTTTTTTCACCCGACTATAAACTTAATTGTGCTTGAGTTGTTTCAACCGCATGAGAGTGACTTTTACATGAGTTCATATGAGCCCTCAAACTCGCAGTTCCATTCTTATATGGATCACGAAAAAATTCCTTATCACAGTAATTGCATTTGGCCTTTTTTTCTTTCTTGTCATTTTAAAATTTTTTGAAATGATCTCATACCTCACTTCTTGATTTCATTGGCTTTCGCTTTGTCATTTTTGATTTAGAATCTGCACAAAAAACAATAGTGTGTAGAAAACAATTTTCTTGGAGTGAAATAGTAGAAGTCATGAGATTATTTCTGATTTTTTTCTCAAGAACAATGTGTAGAGATTCCGAACCAAAGAAGCACATAAGAAATCAATAGTGTGCAGAAAAGAAAAGGAACTATACCATATCAATCCTTTCTAAGGTTATATTCCATCAGACAAAAGGCTTGAGAGCTAAACCTTACAATAAGCGAATGGAAAAATAATGACTAAAAAACAGAAACAGAAGAGAAATCCAAATTAAGCATCTTTATGGTCACTTCTTGCAATCTGACAAATATAAGTTCCACCGTACTATACGGTGCTTGAGGTGATAGGTACACAAGACTATTTTTCAAGAACTAATTTGAGGTAGATTAGAATTCATTTGTAATTTATAATTTTTCACATTAACAGACCAATGACCAACGACGAAATTTAATTTTTTTTATCACCTGTACTTGTTAGTAATTGAATCTTGCGACATTGTATGAGCAGAACAGTGACATTCTGTGCACGAATTTCTCAAATTAATCTTGCTTTTGAAGAAAGATTATCAATCATATAATCCATTTTTTGATCTAAATAATAGTTGAAAACACGAGATGTCGTATTGTTATTTTCATTCATGGTATTTTAGATAAAGATATTTTGAATACATGTAGCTGATGTATGGTTAAAGTTAGAACCAAATTGATGCGCTTATTCATCTGTCAACTGTCAAAATCAAGGATAGAAAGCCAAAATCTTGAACAACATAAAAGCAAGCCTTCTGTTAAATATCACAGCAGTGCAAGAGTGTAACTCTTTCCAGTATTCAAAACTTACCAGTGAAGAATAGAGAGAAACCGGCGATATGAGATGGGTGGGCGTCGGATGAAGTCAAGAGTGGAGAATAGAGAAGTGAGAACGAGAAATTCGGTTAGAGAAGTGAGAACGAGACCATAGATTAGAATTAGAGTTGATTTTAAAATTAAAAATTAAAATATAAATAAAAATTGATAAATAATAAAAATTTATTAAATAGTAGTATTTATTATATCGGTTAATTCGGTTAACCGATTTCAAAATTTTGAAAACTGTAACCGAACCGAATTAACCAATATAACCGAATTTTTTTTAGTTTGAAAGCCGAATTTTCGAATTGACTCGGTTCGGTCAGTTAATTCGGTTTAACCGAAATCTTGGTCACCCCAATATGTAGCCACCAAATCCGTAACTATTATGATTTTTTTTTTGTTAAGGGTTTTTTAAATATAACTTTTTCAATCTGATAACGGGTAATCAAATTTTATTTTTATTGAAAAATGATATAAAATTGTATTCAAAAGATATAGTCGAATTAAAAAAGACAATATCTTAACATTTAAATATTTCTGATTTGTTCATATCTATTAGAATTATAAGTAATTGAATAAAATTTAGAATAACATCACTAAACAAAGTACTTTAAAAATAAAAATTCAATATATAAACTTAATGTATAATATTAATTTAACAAGCGCAACGTATATGTCACTGTAGCCTGACAAGACATTCTACCCAATAAGATCGATACTTCAGATCCTACTTGTAGGAAACAGAAGATACAGAAAGAGAGTGGGAAGATCGCTAAATAGTTTTTATTTTAATCTCTACACGTTTATTCAGTTATTTCATTTCTTTTTTCAATATTTATTACATTTGCATATTATTTAATTTGAAATAAATAAAATTTATTGCATTTTTTACATAACGATTAAGGTGGTCTTAGGAGCAACTCCAAAGATAGCAGCAATGGGTGTGAAAATCAGAGGGCAAGTGGACAGAGGGGACAATAAAAACTATATGACCCATTTTAAATTTAATTAAATAAAAGGGATTTTGACTTTTTTAAATCGAGAAAAAGGAGTTGACTGTTGTTAGTTAGGTGAGTTCATTTATTAGGTCATTAATTAGTTACTTAGATTTTACTTTTTTTTAAAAAAATATTTTTTTAATTGATATGTCGGGACTTCGCCGATTTGAGGTTTCATTTATTCCCGTTATTTTTGTGTTATTCACGAGAAAATAATCAAAAATCATTTGAAAATTTGAAAATTCTTAGAGAAGTAAGTATATACTCGAATGTTGTTCAGTTTAGTTCTGGTTGGATTTTGTTAGAATTTTTGTTAGTGGTATTAGTGTGTGTATTTACAGTCTAGCAACGTGTTGATTGTGTGGGTCGAGTAGGTGGATGGAGTGTGAGTCAAACATGATAGTATGGCTAGGTCTGGATAGTGTCTAGACCCACATATGAGATGGGGTCAAGACCTCGACAGATTGGATGTTGCAATTCATTAGCATATTTTTTTAAATAAATAATATTGTCTATTATTTAATATTCTTATTTATGTTTTGTAGGTTACGCCAACCGTTATTCTCTTTGAGTACAACGGCGAATGGGAAATTAATGAAGATAATATATTTAAATAGCGTTCATGGCCGAGTGGTAAGTGGGCAGCTATTCTTTTGGATTCTGATATTTGTTCAATGGAATATATAGAAAGTGAGATATACAGAATTATGAATCTATGTGGTACAAAAAAATTGAAATTAAGTTATCTTCCTGATGTGAAGCATTGCAATATTCGTCCAATTTATATTGAGGATAATAATGATTTCAAAACATACTTATATTTTGGATGTGCAAAAGAAAGACCAATACTTTATGTCGAATTTGAACTAAGTGTTGTTTCTCTTGATATTGTTGAAAATGAAAATATCATGTCACCGGATTTAAATTTGACTCATTTGGATGATGAGTATGTCGATGATGAAACAAATATGTACGATCACTATTTTGATAGAACTTTTGCCTCAAATGAACATTGTACCAATAATGATGTATTAGAAGATATAAATACATCAACTGAAAATATGCAAGAGAATGATGTGAGAAGCACAAAAAATGATGTGGATGATATAGATGCGGTACATGTGGATGATAATGATGTCAAAATCCACCACATCAGTGTAGCTCATGATACTGAGACTCAAGTTCAAGCTGATACATATTCATTTAACGATGGTTCAAGCTTATTTATTGGTCAAAGATTTTCAAACAAGACCGAAGTGAAGAAATTGCTATCCAAAATTGCTTTGAACTCGTCTTTTGAGTTTGAAAGTGTCAAATCTTCTCGAAATATCTATTCGGTTCGTTGTGTAAATAAAGGTTGCAGCTGGAGAATTTGGACTTCAAAACACGAGAACTAAACAGATTTTGTGATTCGTACATACTGCAACACACACAATTGTAACTTGACTGGAATGCGTAAAAGGCATCGACAAGCCAGCTCATCTGTCGTTTGTGATATGTTGGTAGAGAACTTTCGAGGACAACAGAAAACACTTCAACCAAAATCTATTATGACAATGATGCGGAATAAGGGGGTTGACATTACCTATTACAAAACCTTAAAAGGCAAACAACTTGCTCATGATATCTTCAGTGGTGATCCTGAAAGAAGTTTTGGTCTTCTACATTCATATTTGAAAATGGTCGAGAGAATGAACCTTGGTAGTATAATAGATTTAGTAGTAGATGAGCATAATAGATTCAAGTATTTGTTTTTAGCATATGGCGCATGTGCAAGAGGATATAGATGCCTAAGAAAAGTCGTATCTATTGATGGTACATGGTCGAAAGGAAAGTAAGACGGTACTTTACTTGTGGCCTCAGCACAAGATGGAGATTTTCATCAATATCTTTTTGGCTTGGGCTGTTGTTGATGTAGAATACATTGCTTCGTAGAGTTGGTTTTTGACGAAGCTATTGGAAGTAGTGGTTGATGAGGAAGAGTTGGTGATTATCTCAGACAGACATCCAGGCATCATTGCTGCAGTTGCCAACGTTTACAAAAATGCACATCATGGTCATTGTATTTGGCACTTGTCACAAAATATGAAAATTCGTTGCAAAAAGAAGGGTTGTACCGAAATGTTTATGCGGTTAGCAAAAATTTACAAGCAAATCGACTTTGACTTGGAGTACGAGAAGTTTGAGAAAATATATCCCGATGCTGCAAAGTTTTTGAATGAAAGTGATTCATTTGATCGATGGACTCGAGCATATAGCCCAAAATCTCGGTATAACATTATGAAAACTAATGGTGTTGAATCAATAAATGCAAGATTGCATGAAGAAAGACAACTTTCAATCATTGCACTACTAAATTCTTTGCAGACTTTGACTATATCTTGGTTTTCAAGGTATCGAAATGCATCCATCGCATCAATAACAAATTTCACTCCAACTGTTGAGTCCATTATGCGTGAAAGGTTTAATATTGGTCGGGGATATCAAGTTTATGAGCTGGGCCGTCTTGAGTTCGATGTTCGAAGTGCTACAAATAGTGACATTGTGGATTTGGAATCGAAGAGAGGTACCTGTAGAGAATTTGATATTGACAAGATTCTATGTTCTCATGCAATTGCACCGAGTTACTTTTGTGATGTTAATTTTTATTCCTTGTACTCAGAGTATTATTCTGTCATGATATGGTCTTTAGCCTATTCTGAGCCAATTTATCCTGTTCTGAATCAGAACGAGTGGCCACTTGATGATATGTTAGTACTGCCACTTGTGATCAAGAGAAGACGTGGAAGGAAAAAACAAAACAGATTTCCATCCGTAGGAGAATTTGGTAGAAGATAGGATTGAATGATATGTAATTTGTTTGAATTTAAAGACAATCAATTTGATTTTATTAATATGTAATGTGTTTGTGGTGAAATTTGTATTTTGGTCGATGGGTGGTCAGTGGGTCGAGTGGACAAGATTGTAATGTGTGCGGTAGATTTTTAAGTTTGGGTCGCGCAGGTGGTAAATGGTTTCAATTTTGGTTCGAGTGGGTCGAGTGATGATGTTAGGGGTTTAGTTTAGGGTTTAGGGTTTGGGTCGAGTTTGGGTCGAGTGGGTAGGAAATTTTGAGTTTTGATCATTTTATAATATATAATTCACTTTATATATTATTAGAATATAAATATATATAAAAAATTTATTTGTGTAAACATTTTAATATGAGTTATATATTATAATTTAAGTATGCTAGTTAAAAAAAATCATAACAAGTAGAAGAATGTATCTCTTATTCTAACAATGTGGGTTGAATTTATACTCGACTAAAATTCTTAACAAATTTTATAATTCCACTAAAATTCTTAACAAATTTATAATAATAGAAATAAAAAAATTCATAACAAATTTCATTACATATTCACTTTAATGAATGTATTTCGAAGCATATGAAATTAATGTTTATTGTATATAAATGAGTCGAGGATATTACGTGCACATTACAATCTAGCTTTATGGGTCGAGAAGCCAAAATTATGCTTCTCGACAAGCTCGACCCACTCGACCCACCAAAATTGGGTCGAATTTTGGGTCGAGTCATAACCCTCGACCACACGACAACGTGAATTGGTTTCATGTTTCATGGTTTAAAATAGATACCTACACGACCCATCCTCGACCCAATGAATTGAACCAATTTTCATTGTTTAAAATAGATTGAGTATATGGATCACATACATTAACTAAAAATCAATATAATGTAACTAAAAATCAATATAATGTATCACATAAATGTTTTAATCAAACGACCATAATTTATCTCAAATACAACAACAACCATAATGCCTAAATTCTTCAATCTTCTCATCGTTAAGTTGCTAGGCATTTTCTCTAAACATGGTATAAGCTGCTGCTGCTAAATAGTATATTCCACATTCACCGCTGTAATGAAAAAACAAACATTAAATATACATTGATATACATTAAACAATAATGAAATAATAATTTTTAAAATAAAAAATTTTAACATGGCTTTTTGAGTAGGAAAATTTTCTGGCCAAACTATACTCCATCTTTATGAAGCATCAACACCCAATATATGTGGAAGCATAAGAGACAAAGAGTTAATAAGTTTAAGCAATGTTTTGCCCGACCTATTTACGCTGTGGTCTGAATCCATGATTGTGATATTCTTATGGTTAGGCAAAACCTTTAACAAAACCCAATGCCTGGGAAGATGAAAGGGTATCAAAATTATTTTGGCTTTGTTCCATGGAATAGCCGGCCACTCACCAATTTCTGCTCTCACATAGGGCATCAAATATTCTATATTATTCTCTTCGCCCTCATTGAAAGCACTCGAAACCAGCTGATGAAAATCGACATCCATCAATGACACCTCAGGTGACATTAAATGTGAGTACATCCTTTGTAATTGAAGCAACCCTCGACAACATTCTTGAATATGCTGAAAGTAATAAAGTGAAATATGTTAATTACTAACTCAACGCAAAAAACAAAAAACAAAAAAAGAAAAAACTTACGGTCTCGGTCAGCCAAGAAGCAGGTGTCCCCAATACACGAAACCACAAGCTATCGTAGGACAAACAAAACCAATATAACCTCGTATTTTCAATACAAGAATTAATCTCAGCATTTACTCGTGGCCACGATCTATTGGCGAACATTCTAGGTCTTTTCTCAAAATTCAAAGACATCATATCATTCATAACATGATGAAGCAGTTCCTCGTCTGTCATAGGCTCTTCCTCCACTATGAACAATCTTAACTTATGGCCCGAAGTTCTTTCAAAAGCTCGAGTCAAAGACGGATCTCTCACAAGTCGAATATTTGGATCCACCTCATTTGCTCTCTAAATGGAATATCTTCAAATCTATGCCTTGGTGTCTCGCCTTGATCTGAGATAATAATACATACAATTTGTCATTTTTCATACTAAAAATTAAAAATCATATAAATATTGATAAAACTTACCAACATTGACATTCATTGAAGATAATCTTCCAATTATATCCTTCAAACTCGAGATATCGTCATGCATATTTTTCAATTGATTTATGATATCGGCTTGGTCCTTTAGTATCGTCCCAACTTTATCCTCCAAACTTGTGAAATAAAGTTCATACATATCTACAACATATGTATGATCTATATGCATAGATGTATGTCTCATGTGAGTCAATGGAGGAGACGGTTGATTCATGTGTGAAGGACTACGAGATGGCCGAGAAGATTTTCTGACTTTATCTCGAGATGATCTGGAGTATGTATATGTGAATGGATGGAGAAACGGTTGATCCTCAGTCTCAGTCTGTACACCCACTTCAACCTCTTGGTTGCCCAGTGGATCTTGAGCGCAAACTACTTTGATACTTTGGCAAATTAACTCCGTAATGCGATTGATTATCACATTATTAGAATCAACAAAATTGCAAGTCATATAATGTACAGACAACAGCTCCTCCGTGGTGGGAATGAGCATCCCCAAAATATCCTACATTAATCATTAACAATAAACATGAAATTAGTTAACAGTTAACAAAAAATATATTAGATAATACGAAAAATAAATAAAATAATTTTTTTGTATTTACCTTGGTATATACATTTTTAAATGCTTTGTTCACGTCATCAATGGAAGGGAATGGTTCTTACTCCATTTCCTAGTCAACCAATGACACATTCGAGGTATCTGTACATTAGGACCTTCCCGACGTCTAGCAAACACTTCAGCAATTGGTGGAAAATATTCATAGGCCAAAATCTAGCACAAAAAATAAACACATTATTAATATGATATAAAATAACAAGAATATTTTATTTAATGAACAATATTTAGTTTCCTGTAAAGGATGAATAAATCCACTCTTATGGAAGCTATCGAACCCACTGAAATCTGGATCATTCCCACGGCGTGCTACCAAATTTTCATAGCTTCTGAACTTAGTTTCAAGATCTTTTCTAAGTCCATAAATTACTTCTTCGAAAGCTATTCTACCCCATAGGTAGTTTATAAAACTATCAAAGTTATTTACTAATCTAATCTATTCTAAATTCACTGTATTATTTTTATTTTTTCTTTGTCTACCTAATACACCTACCACGAACAAATACAGGCTAATTTCACCTTCTCAATGTCTATTTCTTCCCCTAAATCATTCTCATATTCATCAATTCTATCTAACAAATCCCCCAAACCTATACAGTAACTTCCACCAAAATGTCTTTCCCTAAATTCATCTTCTTCAGGTATCATAGAATAAAAGTTTGAACAATTTAGGTCAGTTAACAAACAATAATCTAACAATAAAAATCGATAAGGTCGTTTACGATATATCATCCAAAATTCATCACTTCCACTATCATAACTTTGCCTATTAATCAAAAACCATAACAATTGATTGAAATTGTTATAATTCTTAGTACATAAAATTAAATTACCGAATTGAGTATACTGCACCAAATATTCTATCTCTTTCTCATTTAAAAATGATACAATCTTCTTACAGATTTCAACGTATCTTGATCCTAAAGTTAACTTGCATTCAACGAATTGATTCTTTCCAAGTTTAGTGGGAAAGTAAATCTGAAAAAAAAAACAAAAACAAAACAAACAAAAAATTTATTAGTTGTAAAAATTTAAAAATAAACTTTTTTGTTCATTTTAAATTGGGTCGAGGTGGGTCGTGTTTGTTTCCCGACCCAAGGTGAAGAGCTAGGTGCTCTTCACCTTGGGTCGTGACCCCTTCACCCTGGGATGTGAAGCACGACCCAGGAAGCTTCTTCACCCTGGGTCGTGACTTCACGACCACCCAGGGGCCGTGTCGTGAAGCTTCACGAGACGATTTCACGACCCAGGTGAAGCTCTTCACCCTAGGTCGTGAAACACGACCTGGGTGCTCGAGCTCTTCACACAGACGAGACTCAATAGATTTCATATCTCAAAATAAATTTCTTACCAATACGTGGTTTTTTCGTTGGATTTGTTGTAGAGGAATTCTTTGTAGACTCATTGTTAATTGTTAGCCAAAAAACCAGAACAATGTATGCAGGATGGAAGATTGAGAAGAAAAAGATTTTTTGTAAAGATAAAGAATGAAGTGAGACCTAGGGTTGAGTCGAGAAAAATGAAAAAGATTGAGTCGAGTGAGTTTTTTTTATTTGATTAAATTATAGATTTTATTATATATAAAATTTAAATATACTAATAAAAAAATTAATTTTTTAATAAATTTAAGACAAAGGATAAAAAAAATAAATTATATTCACTCCGGAAACTATTTAATTACGCTGAATTTATCAAATTTTACATGGCCAGAAACCAGCCCGTTATTCTCACCGGGCTCACCGATGACTGGAGGGCCTGCAAAGAATGGGTCTCCGGCGACGGAAAGCCCGATCTCACATTCCTTTCCTCACGATTCGGTACCTCCAAAGTCCAGGTAAACCATACTCTACGACGCCATCTTGTTACGAATTTATGGGAAACTGAATTTGGGTGTGGCGTTTTCGTAGGTTGCCGAGTGTGGCACGAAGGGATTTACTGATCAAAAGAGGGTGGACATGTCCGTTTCTGCTTTTATTGACCGATGGTAGCGGATTTCTGGTTCCGATGATGGAATCGCTGATGGTAATTCGCTGTTGTATTTGAAAGATTGGCATTTTGTTAAGGTGTGCATTTGTTGGAATAATATTTTTATTTGCACTTGAAATTTTCATCCCTGAGTTACATGTTTCAGATCCCCCGCGGACTTTATTATTTAGTGAACTTTTTACGAATATACATATAATTTACACATCAGTTCACCGAGCTTGAATCGTGAATCTAGTTTTAGTTTGATTAACTTTGATCTTAAACTAGGCCACCTACTACTGAGGACATCTCCAACCCATATCCTCTATTTTTCATCCTCTAAAATATAGATCCATGATCTCTATTTTTAAAAACTTTCTCCAACCCATATCCTCTAAAAATATTACAAAATACTCCATTTCTTTTTTTTTTTTTCATTTTCAAAAACACACACATATAATTATTTAATTACATAATGTATTATATAAACGAACTTAATTAATTCGATAAACATAATACAATAAAACATGTATTAAACTCAATTTATTTAAAATAATACATTTTTTTGACACGAAAAACATAAACGACAAGATACAACATTCATAATATAAACATAAAATTTAATCGCGACAAACATAAACAACACATATGGTTTAAAGAACAACACATAAATTGACCATTAAAAATACTAATATTCCGAAGTATTGTACTCCTTCCACAAATAGTCAATAAGAGCATCTCGGAAAAAAATCTCATGTTTATCAAGTTAAATAAATTAAATAGACAATAAGTGTTTCTAATAAATTATGTTATTAATTTTTGTGATCATTATCTTGTTTATTATTTCCATTTCATGATTCTTATAAACAATAGACTTATAATTAATTCATAAAAATAATAAAAAAATTAAAATAAATTAACTAAGTATAAAAATTATTTAACATTAAAATTAATTAATTAAATAATTTGAAATATAATAATATAAAATGGAGCAAAACAAATACATAAAAATACAAAAGGACTATTTTGCAATTGTTATGATGGCATTTCAGTAATATGGTGGAATCTCCATATGAATAGTGATCCTCCAGAAATGGAGGTTCACTATTGCAATCTCCAAAATGGAGATTGCATTTGGAGTTGGGTTGGAGCACCAACTCATACTCTATTTTGGAGATTTCCTCCAAAATAGAGATGGGTTGGAGATGCTGTAACGAGCTCCAATTCGAAATGTAGTTAGAGCCAAACTTTACTCTAAATAGTTCTTTCTTCAAGCTTCAATTGAGCTCCATCTGACTAGATAAATTTCGGGTTTGAGACCAAATAGGAAATTATGGGGCGGCATTTGGATGGACTTGATTGTACGATATGCCAGAATGAGCTTCAACTCTTGTAAAGATTCCAATTTGCTTAATTCTTCATTCATTTGCAGGAGTACCCTGAGTACAATGCCTACAGTACTCCATCTTATTTTTGTGATGACTGGCTGAATCTGTATCTTGATAAATACAGTATGCATAGTGATCCCGACTCTTTACAAGAAAGAGATGAAATTAGTTGCTCTAATTACCGTTTCGTATATATGGGAGCAAAAGGTGCGTTAATGTTCTCAATGAACTCATTTTGCAAACCACTGATTCATTCGCAGATGAATACATGTCGAAAATTGATTCAGGTCAATATACACAGACTTCGAGAGACGATATGAAACTTTTGATTGCAAGTGCAGGTACATGGACACCGCATCATGCTGATGTTTTCATGTCATACAGTTGGTCAGCAAATGTGTGTGGCCGGAAACAATGGTACTTTCTTTCTCCAGGATAACATCACCTTATTTTTGACAGGTATTAGTGCATTCTCTTATAGTTTACTGTTGCAGCGCAGAATTGCAATTTTTGTTTACCTGAATATCAAGGAAAAGAGATGAAAATTTTGGTAAATAATGGAAATGAATGGGCAATAGCTATCATCTTTTCTCATTTATCTGATGCAAAAAACTGCCATATAAATTCAAATGTATGAACCATTAAATTGGTGTACAAAAAAGATGAAATGTATTTCTTGTATTAGGGGAAATAAGCAAATTTCTTAATCTCTTGTTTCCTCTTGTAGGCTCAATTTGTACCTTTCAAATCTTAGACTGGCTACTCATACTTCTACATTTTTATTCAGGAATATGAGGTTTTCTTTGTATAACATCTTTGAAGATGTTTGCAAATTAAAGTTCCCTGGAATTGATGAGGTATACTTATTCTCCAAATACGTTATCTTCTTCTTCAAAGTGCTTTTAAAGGGGAAACAATTTATTTACAGTTACTAGTAATATGCAATTCTAGGCAATCTGGATGGAGTGTATTCAAGAACAGAATGAGATCATCTTTGTCCCCAGTGGCTGGTATCATCAAGTTCATAATTTGGTATGCTTTGGACATTGACCCTATTTTCTATATTCTTCATTTTCCACATAGTTTGCAAAATATTGAAATGAGCTTTATGTTTCTTTTCCTAAATGCTATTCTTCTAAATTTTTAACTAAGAAATGAAGGTTACAGACATTCAAACAAAATTTTGTGCTTCCTTCATAACTTTTAAGGATCCAAAACTGTGTTACACAGAAACTAACGTAGGATAATCATGTATAGGTATATTATCAAGTGGTAAAGTCCTTGGATCTTGCGCCATGATGTAAGAATTGTGTTCTGCACATAATGTGCACAAACAGGGATATATGGATATTGTAGGTTGACATTGCTGATGCTTGCAATGATTACTATTGGATTTTAGTTGCATAGCTCTTGTTTTTGGTGATTGAGTAAATTTCAGCATCATGATTCATGGGATCTGAAGTGAATGTTCTGAAGACTCGTTACTCATTGCGTACTTTTCTTTTTGCTACCGAACATAGAGTTGTACAACTGAGAGAGCTTGTATTCATACCTGATTATGTATGCTAGATGCTAATGTCCAACAATCTCTGTGATTATTAGGAGGATACGATATCAATTAACCACAATTGGTTCAATGCCTACAACATATCTTCGGTGGTATGGACATTATTAAAACAACTATTCAGACAAAAAGTGTTTTATTATAATGCATTAGGATTCACTGCTGTTATGGTATCTCCTCTCTCAGTGGGATTTGCTTTTGAGGGAATATCGCGAGGCTAGGTGGTACATTGAAGATATCAAGGACATATGTGATGATTTTTAAGGGCTGTGCCAGAAAAATCTTGCAGCTAATGCAGGTATGCCTTTTATTTTTCCTCAGCCTATGAGAACCAAGTCTTGAAAATACTGGAAATCATTGTTTCAATCACTGTGTGCACAAATCTTTAAGATATTACATCACACGATAAGAATACAAGTGCAACAACCATAAATACTTGCATTCCATGCATGCAATTTATCGTCGTTATTGATAGAAAAACCAATTATACCACATTAACGCATTAAAATTCAAAAAGCATGCACTGACAAACACATTTTAATTTGTAGTAATTCAATCAATGCCTGACTACATTATTTTTCTTCTTTTTTTTGGGTATTTCTAACGCACCACTTATTTGACTCCAAAAGTGTGGTCTCTGTTTGTAGTAATTTCTTGAAAATGTTTGTGCGTCATAATTTGGAATCAACTTTAATATTTAGCAGTGATTTTACTGTGATAAGTTATCCTAGATGGAGTTGTATTTCCTTGTAGGAATGGATTTTAGCGATCTTTTCATCTTCATGATTCGGTTTGCCTTTGCCAATCTGATCTTACTTCACCAAATAACAAGCGACGTTGGCGATATGCACTGGAATTCATCTCAAATGACTCAGGCTGTTCTTTCCCATCTGAAAAGTATCCAAGAAATTTCTTTGAACATGAAATCTGTGGACACATGGGAAAATCAACGTCTCCCGTTACATTTTAGGGAAACCATTGAGGATCAAATGTTTATTGAGTTCTGCAATGATATGGGGAGAACTTATGAAATGGTATTCGACCATTGTAACACGAATGATAATCTAAATCGAACCTTACTGGAACAAGGTCGATTTAATCTTTCCGACTTTTTGGGTTCTCATATTTGCAGTCCTCGTAACCTTGTTAGATTTGTGGACTATGCTTACAAAGTCGTTGGAACTGAAATTTGATGATTCTGTTGCTGTAGATTATTAAGCAATTCAAATGTTGTAGTCAGTTGACTTGTATAAAAACCAGCATCACTAATGTAATTTCATGTTTGAAAAGACCCTTTTTTGCAGTCTAATCAGTGAATTTTTATTTTAGCTCAATCGAATACTCTAACCCTTTGGAAATTGATTATTTCGCATCATTATTCATTTGTTCTATCTCATCGAAAATTCGTAATTTTTAAAACTGTCATTGAGATTTTATTAAATTAATCGTATAAAACATCTGATAATACTTTATTACAAGAATTCTGAAAAAAAAAAATTCATGAATTAAATAGCCGACATCCTAGGAGGTTTCCAGTCGTCATCAGAGCCGCTAAAATTTGTAACGTAATTCACAACTGATCAGACCTGGCTGAACTTGGAACGACATAGATCAAAAGGTCGTTCATTATCAGGAGCAATATAAACTATCTAGACCGACCTGTTAGTTTAATTCCATAAAGATCTAGCGAAGATATTGTACTGAATGACTTGATCGATCGTACTAGATAGATAGTTTCAGATAGACAACATTTCATACGCAATTAATTCATCGATGAGAACGACATATGTATATACTCAGCGCTTCAATCTTATTTTACTCTAAAGGATGCCAAAGGTGTATAAGTACTTTTTCAATCTTATTTTATTCTAAGAGTAGGTCTCTTGTGAGACGGTCTCAGTAATCTTTATCTGTGAGACGGGTCAACCCTATCGATATTCACAATAAAAAGTAATACTCTTAGCATAAAAAATAATACTTTTTCATGGATGACCCAAATAAGAGATCTTTCTCATAAAATACGACCCGTGAGACCGTCTCACACAAATTTTTGCCTTGCTCTGTCAAAGGTGTATGAGTACTTTTTTAAATCAAGGTCAGGGAATGACTTTTAAGGAATCAAAAGCACTACATTGAATTCAATTAATTTGGAATATATAATTTTAAATACGATAATATAATTTTAGACTATTTATAATAGTAGGGCTAGGTTGTTGAGATTTGTTGACTTAAGCATAGCCAAAGGAATCATATACGTCCCGAAGAAATCACTAACGAATTTTGTTTGTTTTTATTAATTATATTAATTACTTGGTTGACTGAGCCTTAAATATATAATTTTCTAATAATAATATTAAATCTGTCTGCTGAGATACATCTATTATTTTATTTTTATTTTTATTTTTATTTTTTGTTATGAAATAAAATTAGCTGGAAGATATTGGAAATCTAGTTTTGTGACAGAGATGTTCCTCACGCACTATTTTTTTTTTTCATATTTAATGCGATTTGTTTCTTCACAGTGGAGTTGTACGTTCCCATGAAGACATATAAGATATGATTTCGATTGCATGTCTCTTTTATTTTATTATATGGCTTGAGAAATTTTATAATATACTTCCTTTTCTTTTTAAATTTGGTTGGGTCAATTAAAATAAAATGAGAGAATATATATATACATATAAACCAACAGCAAGTCTTTTGAAGACAATATGTCTCGTCGTCGGATATGTATAACGTCTGCATCGGCTGTATTCTTGGAATTTCCATAACTAAATTACCAAAAACACCAAGTCCTAAAAAAATATATTAAATCTAAATCAAAATTTTATTCAATGAATTCACTATTTTACAACTTAAAAACTAAAACAAACTCAATGTTCAACTTATTCAAAATCGATGTCAATGGTGTATAAAGAAATAAATTTTCTGGCCCAATCATCATCTCCCAAAATTCATTTGATTCTTGATATTCTAGTTCATTCTCATCTACAACAAATCTAATAGATGAGTGATTGTCACTGAGTAATTGAATGATGCATATTTTCGTACTTGAAATACACAAATAATATATCAAAACATCATAGTATCAACAAGAATTTAAAAATTCTCAATAAAACATATTCAAAATTTTCATGAGATTTCTCTCTAATTTCTCTCTACTAGAGAATGTCATAATTTTCTAGTTTTAACATCACCAAATTGGGTCAAAAGTTTCTGACTTAACTCCGCAGATCATCAACGTTTAGTTTCACTATACTAGACAATGTCATAGTGATTCCGATTAACTCCGTAGACCGATCGTAACTATATAGTTTCATCATACTAAACAAGGTCATAATGATTCTGGATTAACTCCTCATATAGATCATAGTTGTCTAGTTTTACCCTACTAGAGAATGTCATAACAATATAAACAATGCACAATCAAATAAAGTTACTAAAAGATCTTCAATCATATAATAGTGTGTCTCACGTGCCTACATGATCTTTCTAGGGAGAAATAACTCTCTTTTTTCTTTTTTCTTTTTTTTTTACGTAGAAGAAGAATGATCTGATGACCCATTCAATCGAATATAGTTATATTTTGAGATTAGCTTGAGTTGGAGATGTGAGTTGGCCCAAGAAGTCTCGTGCTTCACCTAGCTCCTTCCTCTTTATAAGAAGTTTCTTTGAAACTTGGCTCCTCGCTATTTTCAAAGAGATAGGGTTAATGTTGGCGCATCTTCTCCTCTAATTCCCACGTAGCTTCTAGAATAGTATGATTTGACCATTGAACCTTGATATAAGGGATAGTTCTTCGTCTTTGTGCTTGGTCTTTTGTGTCCACAATTCTATTGAGAATTTCATATTTCAAATGAAATGTCCTAAATGTAGGGATTTATCATATTAGGAGTTATGTGCATGTATTGTAATATCTATTCACAACATTCGGCGGAATATATTAATTAAACACCCAAATAAACTTTACTGAATAAAATAAGACATAATCAATCATGCACATGTATAAAAATATTTTGCGATGCCTCGGTGAAAATATTCACAAGAAAATTATAATTACTTGACAAAACCAATAGTAGTGAAACTACAAAAAACTAGCTTCCTTAATAAGTCAAGGAAGTAAAGTACATCTCGAATTAAAAAAAAAAAAAAACCAAAACCATGGATGCAACAACTATATCCCAAAACCCGGAGCCATGAATAACTTTTCAACCAACACTTTACACGAGTGTTGTCTTCGAGTGTCTCCAACACTTTATGGCGACATATCAATACGCCTTGGCTTGAGTTTTTTATTAATTCTCCGATGTTATTCCTTGCTCTTCATGCGGTGTTTCACTGCTTTCCTTCAGCTCGAAAACCAACCCCGGACGAGCAACAACAATGATATCTTATTTATAGATCTTATATGTCATATAGTTTATTCCTTGCATAGAGTCCTACAGAAATATGAAAACAAAAATTTCATAAGAAAATAAACTATTTTGAACAATAGAATAATATCTAGAGATATTATCATAAATATCAATATTCAAGAAAATCTTATTAGTTTAGAAAGAAAAAATTCCATAAGGTAATATCACAATATTATCAACAAGGAAACATTAATTAAGGAATAAGTATTCCTTTCAATCTACCTCTTTTTGTCTTTCTGGACAAAACATTCAAAAATGGTATTATCTTTATGATATGCATTATCCTCGCCTGTATAATAACTCCCCCTGAGTTATATAGTTATCTCCCCTGAATTCAAACATGTTAGTTCACTGTTATCATATATGTGTTGTAATACGTAAACCAAAACAGTCAAAAATTTCATTAACAGAACAAGATAACTAAGCAAACAGAACTAAAAACTCATAGATAAAATAATCAAAGAAAAACCAATCAAACTACGGAGCATCTCCAACAGTATCTACATCAAGATCAGCATCAGACTCACTCATTTTTGCATCAGCAGCTTCAGCTTCTAGGTGGATTCTACTCCTTTTTTGTCCAGCAAAAGAAATAACATTTACTTCCAACAACAACTCATACTCAGCTACTGGGGCTTCATTCATAAAATGCAATGACCTCTATTGCGGTCAGTATTTGTTGTTTGCCAAAAAATATTTAAGGTTGAACATGGCAGATAAAGAGCACATCATACTCAGAAGGCTTTTCCCTAGAAACAAATTTAACTTTATCTGATTTGGTTCCGTATGATGAAGCACCCAAATTTCCAACATCCTGGGCAACACAAAGCTCAAAGCATGGAAGATCAACCTTCTGGTTTCCCTTGAAATATGCAGGAGCTATCTTCAGTTGGTCACTGACATCAGAGAGTTCTTCATCTACATCCTTCACAAATCATCAAGACACCAAAATCTCATAGATCAAAGAGGGAAAAGGTATTTTGGTCGATTTGAAGCCTCCATCTGCAAACTGTAGAATAGTATTGAATACCATCCAGCCAAAATTTAAAGTGGTACTTCTAGTACCAATCATGTAGATAACAATGACATGTGGTTTAGTAACCACTGTAATGAATTTGTGGAGGAAGTCCAGTTTCTGAATGCGGTCTTGTGCAAAACAGAATATAATGAAGTTAAATTTGCAGCAAACATCTTTTTGGGATGATCGGGAAACACCTTGGTTAGTCCTCCAATGAGATCAAACTTCACCGATCTTCCATCTCCAACAATGGATAGGATAATGCAATAAAATTCCAGAACATGTCTTCTGGCATAGGGAATCACAGTGCTCACAATAGCAAACATTCCTGTAAACCCTCTGACCCGATTTCATAAAATAACAGCGGAATTTAAAATTTTTCTTGAAGGAAAGAAGGTTTAAAAATATATTTCCATATATAAACAAAAGTATACACATGATCAATCAAATGATACAAAAAAATACAAAATATCATTTTGTATGATCATGTCCAAAATACTATCAAAATAATCTTTCCTTCTTCCATCTCTATATGCATATGACTCCGGCCTCAATCAACGTCCCCGCTCGTCGCTCTTATCTGCATCACATGAAATAACTGAAATGAGTATAAAACTCAGCAAATGGAACTCTTGCATAGCAATATACATATACCATACTCTGAAAACATGGCTTTGAAAACATTAAATACCATCAACTCTGAAACATGAATATCATAGAATGAATAACAATAACGATGGTATTTCTCTTTTCTCTGTTGGATTGATATCTATATAGTAACTCTGTCTCTGTACCTATATCCCATCGATATACATCGATAACTCTGAGGGATATAAGCATATGGTCGTTGATCAACTAATTGCATGCAATCTCTGACTATGTATCTATCAATCCAATAAAACATTTGAATTCTCTCTTTGGCATTAAAACAAACACTTTGAAGACTCTATTTTCTTTTGTATTCCCTTTAACATAATTGAGACATAAGAATGTCTCTAATATACAACAAGGTGTATTAATATATAGCATGAATCAAATGGAAGGGAATAACACTTTAAAACCATTGAAACACAATACATATATTATCATGTGAGCACAAGGAAATGAATTCCACTTGCTACACTTGGAATCTTGAATCTATACCCTTGGTTGGATTCCTACAACAATAAACTATAATTTGAACCATCAATAACCCAATAATCACAAACTCATACCATTAAATCCATAAAACCAACACCATCAACAAACCCATGATTTCTCCCAACACCAAAACCAAGAATAAACTATACCACAAGCTTACCTTAGCTCCTTGAACTCCAAAAGAACCCTGATCACACTTCAATAATCCAACAAGTAGCTTGAATCAAAGAAAGGAAATGAAACCCTAACCTCCCCTTGAGAGAAAGAACCGAGAAATGGGAGAAGAAATGAGAAAAATGAACCATCTCTTGCATTATATCACTTAAATCTCGAAAACACGCTTCTACTGTTCATGCACCGCGGGTGCGCTACCTACCTCACCACGGGTGCGGTGTGCCTTCGGCACCTCAACCAAATTTCTGAAATCGACGACCGCGGGTGCGCTGCTCAAATCACCGCGGGTGCGGTCTGCTCTCAGCCAAAACAACTCTATGCAACAAAAATCGAATCGCAACGCTGATACAACACAACTACCCATCAATTAATATCAACAATACCACAAAACAATAATAACCAACAATACTATGACCCATAATCACAACTCTTAACATCTAAATCAAACTTAATCTTAACCAAATAATCCATAAACATACAAAATCTTAAACCGTACCGTTCACCAGGCTTGGATATTACAATTCCCCTATCTTTGATGCAAACAGTCATGTTCTGCTTCCACAGGTCTCCACATCAATATTTTTTCTTCTATAAATTCCCTATTGATGTACAATAGCCACAAAGCTAAAGCTACTTCAGAGTAGAACTTTGTGGAGAAAAACTTGCTCACATCATAGTCCATAGAGTCAATGTTGTCTTCGGTGTTGACAACATCAGCCTCAACATTGGCAGCAACATCATCAACACACTCACTTTCTTCACCATCATTATCTCTTGACTCATCATCATCAGTATGTTCCTCAGACTATAAATTAGATTCAGAAGAGGAACTGTCAGAAGGGTTAGGGCAATTGTCATCAAATTCTCGTAGAATCTCCTCGTTGGGATCTCCATCAACAGATGTGTTTTTTTTTTTTTTTAGCCTTTTCTTCTTTTAAGTGAGCAAGCAACTCAACCAAGGATTGTTCATCGTCAGTAGAATCAACGGGATCACTAGGTCCTGGAACATCCTTTGGTTTTTCTTCAGAATATGATTGAACAGTAGAAGTAGAATATATTGTGTTCTTCGCAACAACAGCAAGTTTTGGTCTTGCGACCAACTCAAAATCCTCACCATTAGAGTCTTCTCTATAAGAGAAATCGGGATCCAAAAATTTTGCGGAGGATGATGACCCTTTAAATTTCTTGGATTTGACAAAGTCATGGTCATACCCTGCTTCTCTCTTTGACCTTCTTACAGGTGGATTAGGGGGAAAAAAACTCTATGCAACGCCTTGTAATCTAGTGGATTGTCAACATAAATTGCATTGTACGGTTCTCTAGGGGCAATGGTTTCAATCAGAATAGAATCCTCTTCGACAGTAACCAATTGGAGGTTCTCGACAGTAGGTGTTTCTGTGGGTGGTGTTGTCACACTTGGTGGAATACCCAAACTTTCTGCCATCTTGATGTGGATATCAAGGGGATCGTATCCACTTCCTGCCACTTGAAATAAAAGATAAGTGATTATAAATTAAAATATAGAAGGATCAAATCAGAGAATGAAATCGCCAGAATCACTGCAAGAACTCGCGCAGATGAATAATGAGAATAAGGGGAGTATGATTCGAGAGATGAGTTAATCAACACTAGTAAATTTGTTCAATTATGGAAATCAGCTATGCCTTCCAACAGTAACTTTCTCCCAAAACAAACCCAATTCCCCAATCAAAATTTATTTTCTCATCCAAAGGTAAAACATATCTGGACCGATGCGATCTTTATTTCAAGAAAATATATAGGTTTAATGTCACGTCGATTTAACCCACTTGGCATTAAAAATCAAGAAAATTCAAAATCAAGAAGATTAAGGTTTTCTTAAAATATTATAGGTTAAAAGCGGATAGCCCACTGAGCAAGATAAAATCACAAAACAATCATAATATATGTCCTAATTATGCCTCAAGTATGATGCAATAAGAAAATGTGAGACAGTAATCAAATTGTAGTATGTTTGTACTCCTGATTTTGAGTTAAACTTTCATGAACTTTCTTTTGATTCAGAAGTGGTAGCTCTCAAACTAGAATAACGGTCTTTAATGGACTCCTCTAGGCAGATTTTTTTATCTGTATTTTGACTTAGAAATGGTAACACCCACACTAGAAGAACGGTTTTCATATGATTCTTCTAGGTAGTTTTTTTCATTTTCTTCTAAAATATATTTTCATTTTCTCTTCTTTTCTGTTTTTCTCCTTTTTGCTCAAGTTTTCCAAGTCACTTTTTCACATTGAACAAGATCATGGAATATACAAACATTTTCGACTACTCGATGACTCGGATTGAGCATGAATAACTCTCCAGTTCTTGATTGGAAGTTTTAACAACAATTGAGAGCACACATGTATATACTTTACACAAATAGGATAAATTATATATGTAATATGTCTAACATCCTACAAAATTACATGCATGTATGGTGTTGTCATGGGTGTTGCAACACCCACGACAACATGTGTGAGTGATCATTATGCACACAAGCTGAGGGACTTCCGAATGTTTGAAAATCTCTTGAAATCCAATGGTTTTTTGAAAATATCAACCAGTTGGTTCTCAGTTACAATAAATTCCATTTGAATTATATCATTCTGAACAAAATCTTTTTAAAATGATGTCTAATGTTTATGTGTTTTGTTCGAGAGTGTTGTACTGGATTTTATTAAATACCAATAGCACTTGAGTTATCACAGTAAATAATCAAGGTTTCGCTATGAAAACCATAATCATCAAACATTTGATTCATCCACACAAGTTGTGAACAACAGCTACCAGCTGCCACATATTCAAATTCAGCAGTAGACAATGACACACAATTTTATTTTTTTTACTGTACCATGACACCAGATTATTTTTCAAGATAGAAACACCATCCAGATATACTCTTCCAATCATCTAGGTCACCGGCCCAGTCAGCGTCATTAAATCCCACTAAATTGGTATTTTTTTATTTTGTATACCACAAACCTTGATCAACAGTCCCTACAAAATATTTCAGAATTTACTTGGCAACCTTTAAGTGAGTGATCTTAAGATTAACTTGATGTCTAGCACATATACATACACTTAACATTATATCAGATTGACTAGTACTCAAGTAAAGAAGACTACCAATGATGCTATTGTATAGGGTGTTGTCAACACTTTCAGCAACATCATCCATAGATATCTTTTCTCTAGACTCCATGGGAGTTTTCGTGTGCTTAGTGTTCTCATTTGAAAATTTCTTAACAAAATTAATTGCATACTTTGAATGACACAGAAAGATACCATCATGAGGTTGTTTAATTAGCAATTCAAGAAAAAAAACTTAATTCACCTACCATGTTCATTTCAAGTATGACACGTGGCACTATGTCTGTCATAGCACGGTTGTCATTGCAATCCAAGAAAAAAACTTAATTCACCTTCTGATTTACTTTTGGCATTCAACCTGAAATTTAGAGTAAAGTTTCATAAACTACCGATTTATTCATATATATTGCATCATATTATAGATTTAACATTTTATTGATCATATTATTTTGCATACTTGAATTTATGGAATTATTAGTTCTTGACTAGTTACCAATCAGCTATGGACTGTACGACTGAGGCTTTGGAAAACAATCAATGTACCAGATTATTTTTCCACTAGACAACGCGTCTTCGGCCTGGTAAGTGAGTTAAAGGAGCCACGGGTTTAAACTCTATTATATGGTTTATCTAAACAAAGTGACTTCGGTTCGAAAATGTGAATTCACTTTGGTTCTTAAATAATCGATTGTATGATCCTACTTGAGCGCGTGGAGAAAAGTGTAGTACTGAATGTTGGTAGGAGCCACATATTGTGGGGAACCGGACGCTAACTCATTCTTTTCAATCATCATTGGGATTAAGTGGATCAATTACATAATCTAGGTCGAAAATTTTTTTTTTAAAAGGCGAGCACAACATACACAAGTGTTAAAAAGATTACATAAAGTTATACTCTAATTTATTCAAAGTACAAGATCAAGTGCAATATCTACAACAAGATCCAAAATATAAAACTTGTTCAACTAAAGTCATACAACTAGTGTTTATTAATCACAATCATATGTCTAGTGATAAACAACCATTTTTTCTTCTAATCAAGCACGGATCACCACTCTAAGTTCACTCGTTCAAGCTCTTCTCGACCCTGATCCTGTCCCACCTGTTGTCATGCACACATACAAACACAACAACAGCCGGATATTCCGGTGAGAAATATGTTTCCCAGTATAAACAGTGTATACATGCATGTCATATAATCATATACAAAGCATATAACATTTACAAAAGCATCGTAATCTACGAAAACATAAATCGATACCCATCTGTAATTCAAACTCTTTAACTCGACTCTTATCTAGTCTAGGGATCCCGGTTTGAATAAGAACGTAACAAATCTCCCACCTACTCTCCCATTTGAGGTGGCGGTACGTTCCTATTCTCGGACTCTGGTCCACTATATCGAGTCTCTACAATATGAGTCGATCTTCTCCTAAGCGCATCGATATAAACCAAACGTCCAGTGACTTGGCACCTCTGCCAAAGACTCTTTTACTATATCTATCGTCTAGTCCATGCTTTTCTAAAATCTCAATAGAACAAGCATATACATTCAAAGAATTCAAATATATCAACACGATAACAAATAAGTATGTGGGCTTTGGGAAACTCAAGTTATCTCTTACTCGAGTTATCTCTCCCGATTTAACATTGATTTATACCTTTCTGTTCTCGGCGTTCGGTTAGATGAAATCAAGCTCACTCTTGCTCGATAACCTTCCGTTCTTCAACATATAACAGCTTAGAACCCTCGCTCGTTCTTCTATCGATTTCGATGTTGAGTTTTCAAGTTCGACACCGTCGATACAGATCTGGAATGACATTATCGCAAGACACAATATCAATACACAACTCAACTCAAAGCAACTTGATTCGATCAAATTCAATTTAAATACATTTCGACGGCATAACGGCAAAATCTCGAGATCCCGGCAACTCAAGTATCAATAGACAGTGATCAACAACTCATAATCATCAACAATTCTAAGCCACAACTCCAAAAATATGTACATGTTCATTCAAATATGCCGGAAAATCAATAACAATTGCATACGGTATCCGTTCTTAGATCCGGTTTCAATTATAAATTCACTACAAGCTCATGAACACATAATACCAAGCAACTATGATTTCTCCAACCCCATATTTTCAAATCGTGCAGGAAATGAAGAAAACTTGCATCCCTTCGAAGCCCTTGACGAGAAAAGCATGGAACTAAGCTCGAATCGAAAATCGGATGGCCGGATCTTGCAAAATCACAAGGCTAAGCTATGAATAAACTTTGAGGATTTTCCATGGAGCTCTCGGTTTTCTTGCTGTAACTTCTGAATTGAAAATGAAGAAGAAGCTTATCTATTTATTGCATGGCAAGACGTGTGTCATTTTTTTTTCATGCATCACTGCTCGCGCATATGCTCGTCCAATACTCGCGCATATGCGCGAGACCTACTGTCTCGGCACTTGGCTATTTCACATGCTCGCGCATATGCGCGCCCCGTCTCGCGCATATGCGCGAGCATGTGAAATAGCGCGAGGTCTTCTGCCTCCACGCTTGACTGCTCTCGCATATGCGCGCCTCTCCTCCGCGCATATGCGCGACAAGTTATGTCCTACACATGCTTTTCCACTCAATCTCACTAATTGCACTTTAGCCCCTTACATCTTCATTATTTGCAATTCTGTCAATAATTAATGTCTGATTACAGTTATATAATCTCAGACCTTACACATATTTAGCGCATGATGTTCATTTCAGAGTCTTGAACACCCATTGCATTTCATTCGACAAGATATTTTGTGATGATACATTACTGGTGATGCATGTCATCTCATATTGAATTATTTCACTGATATATTACCATTTCACTTGTTATAACTATATATAAGTCTACTTCATTACATCACTAAGTCTCAAAAAAACTTAACATATGTTTTCTTTCTATTTATTATAAATTTCAGATACATAATTACAGGACTCCAAATAGGATGAAAATTATAAAAATTGAAATATTAGCTTAACAAAACCATGAAATTAACTTTGTCTTTAATTCGAGATCGTAATGATAGTATTTGGATTATCTTTTGTAAAGTTAAAAATTATACATATTTCCACTATTATAAGTATAAAATAATTATCATTTTACATGTCTGGCCACACAATGATGTTCAAAAATATTTCTCAACAATTCAAAAAAATTACAATTTTAGTATCGTAAGTTGACCTATTTTTTGTTTTATTCATGAACTTGTCAAAGTTTGGTTTTCATATAGTAACTTGGATTTTTTTTATTTGATCTTTTTTTGCCTGAACTACTAAATTTATCAAATATAATTTATTTGACATTGATTATATCATATGCTACATATGTCGAGAAAATAAAACACATATTGCTCAAATTAAAATCAATGTGAAAAAAAACAAGGAAAAATAAAACAATACGACTTTCACTACTTCAAAATAAAAGGAAAAAAGTTTTTTATTTCACTTAATTTTTGTCTATGTATATTTTAATTTGTCACTTTATGTAATGCATGATAGAATCAGTATCAAACAAATTATATTCGATTGATTTAGTAGTTTCGGATAAAAAAAAATACCAAAATTGAAAAAATTCAAGTTGATGTATGAAAACTAAAATTTGACGAATTACATGACTAAAACAAAAAAACAATCCAACTTACAAGACTAAAGTTACAAACATGATTGATTCAAAATAAGATAGGAATAAAATTAACATCTCTCGAAGCCGTCGTTTGATCTTTTTCTTCCTCTTTGTTTCTCCCTCTTCTTCCTTGTGGCTGGCTCCCAAAATCTCTCCGTAAAAAAATCTCGCCAACTTTCTGAAGGTCGCTGCTGCTTTTCTTTCTCTTCCTTGTATGCACTATCGATGTATGTTCATGACAATTTTACCTATACACCATAAAAAAATCATGACATGGAGATATAAATATTAATTTAACCATTAAAATTCAACCTAATCAAATACCATATGAATTAATAAATGTATCAAAATATGAACTTATCAATTTAATGAGCCTTAATATATAATTTTCTAATAATAATAGTAAATATGTCTCCAACTAATTGAGATACACTTATTATTGGGATTTGGATAATCTGTTGTGGCTGAAAACACAAAACCTGGTGCTATGCTTTGCTCTTTTTACACCAAGCGTCTTACAATCAGCACCTGGTGTTATGCTCTTTTTACACCAGCGTGTGACAATTTTTCGAATTTATCTGACATTGTGTGAGCTCCATCAGATGATTATCTTATCATCTCGTGTAAAAAGTGCACAGATGGTGCTGTGTTTTCAGCCATAACAGAAGATCTAAATCCATATTATTGGTACTCAGGTTGATAGATTTGGGATCATGACCTAAGTTTGATTCGTCAGAGTTCATTTCCCTTGGATAATTGGCTTCCCACCTAAGATATTGTCCGATCACCCTGATTTATCTCATCTTCAGATGCTGGGAAGCAATGGAGGGGCATTGGGGTGGGATTCCACTTTTTGACACTATTATTTTAATTTTATTATTAAAAAAATAGCTGGAAGATATTGGAAATCTAGTTTTGTGATGGAGATGTTCCTCATGTACAATTTTTCTACATCTAATGCGATATTTTTTCTCTGCGAGTTGTATTTTCACATTGGAGTTGTACGTACCCATGTAGACATTTAAGATATGATTTTGATTGCACGTCTCTTCTATTATATATTTTTTTATATAGCATGAGAATTTTAATGTAATATATATATTTCCTTTTCTTTTTAAAGTTGATTGCACAAACCTTAAAAAGCTCAAATATCAAAATTAAAATAAAATGAGATCCAGAAAATAAAATTCTTGAATTCTCCCCCGTATATAAATATACACAAAAACTATATGTACAGTTTTGCTATGATGTTAGTGATACTCACGGAAAATTTATGTTCCGCTTCAAACAAGTGTCACTAGTCCAGACGCAAGTTTTGAAATTACCCTGAGCCTGAAATCACAAATAAGATCATTAGAAGGGGGCCGGGAGGGTGTCCCGACGTAGCCCATCCGACGCTCAAGTCTGATACTGAGGATATATGTGGGGAGCAGTTAAGGGTGCTGCTGAAAATAATATAGTGAATCCCTCAACTAAACACTCAAACCTGGTATTTATAGGAGAATACATGTGCCCTTGATGGACTTGTCTTCCATTTGAGCTAGGGATGAGCCAGGGGTAGTGTGCCCATCCATGTAGTATCACCAGTCTCCCCCTTCCGAGTCGAACTGAATCGCAGGTTCGAAGTTCGATTAATTGTGTTGTCCTCGAGGCACAACATGTGAGTTGTACAGCTTCTTCTTTGCTGCTCATTAGTCTCCTTAAGTTTGGAAACATATCAAATCCCAATCATGTTCTGAAAGGAAAGATTTGATATGAGAGTCATCTCTAAATACGGGTCCCCTTCTCATTTTACTCTCACTTCTCCCACATAGAACTTTCTATGCGCTTCATTCACTGATTCACCTGCACGAGCTTCGCCCCAACACCTGTCGCCCATGCCTCGCCTGCCTCGTCCAAGCAACGCGCTTGCCTCGCCTCCCCATCAGAGCAAGCTTTCTCTCCCCCTCGTCCCGCCAGCCACGCCTCCTCACCCTGCAGCTGCGCCTCCTCGCCCTGCCAGCCGCGCCCACGCGCCCCTCGCCTAGGGTTCGCCCCACGCCCGCCCACACACCAGCTCGCCCCTCGCCAACCGGAAGCTCGTCCACTCACCCCTCGCCAGCCGCAAGCTCGCCCCATGCCTCCCTTCACGCCAGCTCGCCCAACTCGCCCACTCGCCCCTCGCCAGCCGCAAGCTCGCACCATGCCTCCCTTCACGCCAGCTCGTCCCTCGCCAGCCGCAAGCTCGCCCACTCGCCACTCGCCCCTCGCCCCTCGCCATCTCTTCCCATGCCTCCCTTCACAGCCACCTCACCTTCGCCCAGCATGCTTCGCACGCTCAGCACGCGCCTCGCCCTCCCGTAAGCTCGCCCAACTCGCCGCGCGCTCTCACCCTCCCGTAAGCTCACCCCCAGCGCATGTCTCGCCCTCGCGCCGCTTCGCCGAGTGCATGCTCGCCCTGTCTCGCACACCCAGCCCGCACTCTCGCCTAGCACAACGCCTCGCACTCTCTCTTTGTCCGCAGCCCTTGGTTCCTAAAGAGCTTCGATCCCCGTAATTTTCGCAGCGGCAAACACTGTTCGTTAACGACAAACCAAATTAATTTTTCTAACACGGTATGCCCTCGTCGCCCCCATCTTCAAGGTCCTCTACTAAGCTTTTGAGGAAAATAATTTAAATTAGTCCTTAGCAGGAATATTAAAACTTCGACCTCCTTACCCTCTACCTCCGCTGCTAGGCGATGCCTTAGCAAGAAAATAAAACTCTCACCTCATCATCTCGTAACTCCTCTGCTAAGTCGGCTTTAGCAGAGAAAATCAAACTTCAACTTCCTCGTCCTCTGACTCCTCTACTAGGCTCAGCCCAAGTAGGAAAATAAAACTCCCACCTCATCATCTCTGACTCCTCTGCTAAGCCGGACTTTAGCAGGGAAAATCAAACTTCAACCTCATCGCCCTCTGACTCCTCTACTAGGCTCAGCCCAAGTAGGAAAATAAAACTCTCACCTCATCATCTCTGACTCCCCTACTAGGCTCAGCCAAAGTAGGTAAAGTTTAATTTTCTCTTCCACTCTGCTCCTCTACTAGGCGATGTCTCAGTAGGAAAATTTTAATTTTCTCTTTCTCAACTCTGCTTCTCTACTAGGCGATGCCTTAGTAGGAAAATAAAATTTTTCTCCACCCCAACTCTGTTCCTCTGCTAGGCGATGCCTTAGCAGGAAAATTTATTTCTCCTCATCCACTCTTCTCCTCTGCTAGGCTATGCCTTAGCAGAAAAATTTAATTCTCCTCCTCCACTCTCTAACTCCTCTGCTAGGTGACACCTTAGCAGGAAAATAAAATTCTTCTCCTCCACTCTGCTCCTCTGCTAGGCGAAGCCTTAGCAGGAAAATAAAATTTTTCTCCAACCCTCACCCTCTATCTCCTCTGCTAGGTGACGCCTTAGCAGGATAATGAAAATTCTCTCCCACCATCACCCTCTAACTCCTGTGCTAGGCTACGCCTTAGCAGGATAATGGAAATTCTTCTCCACCCTTACCCTCTAACTCCATCGCCTAGCAGGATAATGAAAATTTTTTTTCAGCCTCACCCTCTAACTCCTCTGCTAGGCAACGCCTTAGCAGAAAAATAAAATTTTTCTCCAACCATCACCCTCTAACTCCTGGGCTAGGCTACGCCTTAGCAGGATAATGAAAATTCTTCTCCACCCTTACCCTCTAACTCCATCGCCTAGCAGGATAATGAAAATTTTTCTCCTCCCCAACTCTGCTCCTCTACTAGACGCAGCCTAAGTAGGTAAAGTGATTTTTCTCCTCCTTCACTCTTCTCCTCTACTAGGCGCTGTCTTAGCAGTAAAATAAAATTTTTCTCCTACCATCACCCTCTAACTCCTCTGCTAGGCGACGCCTTAGCAGGATAATGAAAATTTTTTTTCAGCATCACCCTCTAACTCCTCTGCTAGGCGATGCCTTAACAGGATAATGAAAATTCTTCTCCTCCCCAACTCTTCTCCTCTACTAGGCGCAGCCTAAGTAGGTAAAGTGATTTTTCTCCTCCCCCACTCTTCTCATCTACTAGGCGCTGCCTTAGCAGGAAAATAAAATTATTCTTCTTTACTATGTTTCTCTACTAGGCGATGCCTTAGCAGGAAAATAAAATCTTTCTCCTCTCCCACTCTGCTCCTCTGCTAGGCAAGACCTTAGCAGGAAAATAAAATTATTCTCATCTACTCTGCTCCTCTACTAGGCGATGCCTTAGCAGGAAAATGAAATCTTTCTCCTCCCCCAATCTGCTCCTCTGCTAGACGATGCCTTAGCAGGAAAAATAAAATCTCTCTCATCCTCCACTCTGCTCCTCTGCTAGGCGAGGCCTTAGCAGGAAAATTTAATTTTCTCATCCCCAACTCTACTCCTCTGCTAGGCAATGTCTTAGCAGAAAAATTTAATTCTCCTCCTCCAATCTGCTCTTCTGCTAGGCGATACCTTAGCAGGAAAAATTTAACTTTTCTCCTCCCCACTCTTCTCTTCTACTAGACACAGCCTAAGTAGGTAAAATTTAATTCATATCATCCTCATAATACAAGAACATCCACGAACTTAATATAAGAACTTGGCTTTGTTAAATTTCAACTGATAACGTAAGAAAAATTAAAAACGAAATACACCAAAAATAAAGTCAAGATTAATATTATCTAAGGTGGTAAGCGTTCCCGGGCCTCTTTAGAGCCTTACCCAACGCATTCTCCAACTTTCCTCTCTGCACCTCTTGTACCTCCACAGAACAAAGTTACCCACTTAGAAGCTTCTCCGAATGACTCTACAACTGTAAGACTGAGTTAAGCTTCCATGCGAATGCTCGCGACCTCTCTTTTCTTCTTCTTTCACGATTCTTTCATAACACTGACGCGCGACCTTCTGGTCCCCGCACAAGACTCCAACCCCCTTCTCCACAGGAAACTTCAACTTCTGATGATATGAGGACGCTACTGCTCTGAAATCCTTTAGGGCTGGTCACCCCAGAATGCCATTGTAAGCGGATGGGGTGTCCACCACGGTAAATGTTGTCATCTTTTTTATACGTCGAGGTTCGTGTCCCAAAGATAAAGGGAAGAACATCTGAACTTAAGGCAGGATGGCGTGTTCTGCAAATCCATACAGCGGGGTGGAGACCAGCTCAAACTCAAATCCTTCCACCTTCATTTGATCCAACGTGCTTTTGAACAAGATGTTCACGGAGCTTCAATTATCAATAAATATCCTCGCCACATCATAATTGACAATGGTGGCCGTCACCATCAAGGCATCGTTATGTGGAGTCACAACGACTCGGAGGTCTTCCGGCCAAAAGCTGATGACGGGGTTTTGTGGTAAGTCTGCACCCCTAGATATCTCAAAGTTCCCAAACCTTCTCCCATGTGCCTTCCGATCTCGCTCAGAGTCTCCATCAGTATCAATAGCACCCCCGAGATCATATGAATCATTCATCTCGTAGGGTGATTATCTTCATTCATTTCCCTCCTCGGTTCGACGGGCTCTTGAAGAACATCTTGACCTCGACCTTCCCCTCTCTGCTCCCCGACCCTTTGATTTATCCATGGAGGGTAGGGGTGTTCAAATTTCGGTTAAAACCGAAAAAACCGGCCGAACCGTAATATTCGCTTTTTTTGGTTCGGTTTTTTGGGTTATTTGACCGGTTACGGTTTCTAGATTACGCATTTTCGGTTTTCGGTTTTTTTAAAAAAAAACCGAAATAACCGAAAAACCGAATATATGAGAATTATTTGTTTTTTTATTATATTGTACTCCAAACATGTCCTAACTTAAAAATTAAAAATAAAACTTAAAAATAAGTAAATAAATAATAAATTAATTTATTTAGGTTTTGACATTCAAAATGTCAGCCGCACACCTTTGTTGAATTGTTGTGCTTGTGCCTTGCTTCACACATTCCCTTTTCAATCAACCAACAACACAATTCTATATTGGAGAAGAAGAAACTTGTGTTGCTTTGGTAGTTCTCTGCTCTCTAATCTATATATTGTGCATGGTATTTGTTTATGATAAAATTATTTTCTTAATTTCTTTTACCGTGTGGATTGAGTGATTATTTGTTTTTGTAAGATAATCAAACAAATTTGATTGTGTAAAATTTATAACGTACAACTTCATTTATAACTAAATTTATTACACAAACCGTAATAACCGACCGTAATAACCAAACTGCAATACAAAAAAACCAAACCGGACCGAATTAAAATGGTTTGGTTTAGGATTAGATATTCGAGAAACTGTAAACCGAAAAACCGAACCGAAGTTTATTAAAACCAAACCAAACCGACCGTTGCACACCCCTAATGGAGGGCCTTGACCACGCCTAGGGGACGGGCGAGACCTCGGTTGACTCCCGGATGCGGATCCTTCTCGTCTGTCCCGCGAAGGCAATCTAGCACTGCTCTTAACCCTTCGCGATTTCTCCCACCTCCCCTCGGGCTCCCTCACCTCCATCACCTCGTCACGACTCCTATCCAGAGGAACATGTGATGCGAATTGTCTTCTGTCCCTAGCTTTATCCTCCTCCTTCTCACCCACACCTCTCTTTCTACCTCCTCTTTCTGCTCCCTCAACTCTACTTCCCCCATGCCGCTGCTCCATCTTCTTATGCCTCTGGGCCTCTTGTAGATTTACATATTTTTTCGCTCGAAATAACAAATCATCATATTTTGATGGAGGTTTCTTGACCAACGATTTAAAAAACTCCCCTCCTCTCAGTCCTTGGGTAAAGGCACTTATCATGATGTCAGGGGAAGCAGCTGGTATATCCAGCGCTGCTTCGTTTAAACGCCGGGTAAATTCTCGCAGAGTTTCAGTTTCTTGCTGCTTCATCACAAACAAGATCAAATAATTTCTTTGGTGATTTCTGCTGCTTGCGAATCTGTGCTAGAAAGCAACGGAAAAATCCTCAAAAGATCGTAGGGAGTTGGGCTGCAAGGTGTTAAACCATTGCTGGGCTGACATCACCAACGTGCCCACAAACATCCTACACTTGACTCCATCTGAATACTGATGCAACAAAGATGCGTTCTCAAACCTCCCCAAATGTTCTTCGAGGTCCGTATGCCCGTCATACTCCCCTACGCTTGACTGTCGAAAAGTTGGGGGAAGCCCTTCCTCCAAAATGGCGGGGGAAAAAGGACTCTCTTTCTTGGACACTGGAGCTCTGTTTCCCAATTGCTGCCTCAACATTCTTATCTCCTTCCACATCTCCTCCATCTCTAGATTCTCCCCACCCTGGAGGGGTTGCGTCTCTTCAACCCTGCTCTGATGACCCTCAACATTCTCCTCTCGCTCCTGGCGATTGGCTTGTCCTTCAGCAAACATAGACTCTTGGTTCCTCTTCATGGCCTCGTCTACTGTCTGTGTAATAAATTGGCTCAACTGTTCCAGGGTCAAGTTCCCCACATTCTCATTGGGACGGGTTTGCTCGACCCTTGTCTCGTGAATGGGCTGCTCGGCTCTTGTTTCTTGACGAGGTTGTTCCTATCTCGTCTCAAAATGCGGTTGTTCCTGTCTTGCCTCAGCATGAGATGGTTCGGGTCCCCTCCGAGGACGCGATGATGCTGAGGTGGCTCTTCCACTCCCTCTCTTATGTACCATCTCTACGTCTCAACTCAAAGCTTCCCACAAACGGCGCCAAGTGATACTCACAGAAAATTTATGGTCCACTTCCAGCAAGTGTCACTAGTCCAGACGCAGGTTTTGAAATTACCCTGAGCCTGAAATCATGAAGAAGATCGTTAGAAGGGGGTCGGGAGGGTGTCCCGGCGTAGCCCTTCCGACGCTCGAGTCAGAGACTGAGGATATATGAGGAGAGCAGCTAAGGGTGCTGTTGAAAATAATATAGTGAATCTCTCAACTAAACACACAAACCTGATATTTATAGGAGAATACATGGGCCCTTGATGAGCTTGTCTTCCATTTGGGCTAGGGATGGACCAGGGGTATTGGGCTCATCCATGGGGTATCAACCAACCATGTCCACATTTGTGTCCACCAATGAGATGACACTCACCTCATTAATAAACACATAAGTGGAAAAAGGTGATAGACATAATAACACTAT
>NC_133310.1:17184654-17262418 GCF_012295235.1 Primulina huaijiensis | reverse complement strand
ATATATTAATTTAATAATTTTTTAAAAAAATATCTAATATTGTAAGTCTTTGTCAAGACAATATCTAAACTTATGACATCATATCTCCTGCATAATGTATACCAAACAAGAAACAAGAATAAACAGATAGACGAGAAAGGACTATACGAAATTAAATTTAAATATATAGTACCTCTGATCTTACAAAGTTTCGGTTTCTTAACTCAAATTTACATTGAAGGGGAACAAGATATTTATTACAAGGAAAAAAATAATTTAAACACGACTAATCTCTAATAGCTTAGGATGATATCTCAAGAGTCAAAAAAAAAAAAATAATAACGAAGGTCCCTAAGAATTAACATAATGGAAATATCACTTGCCAATCAAGAAAAACTAAAAACATACCAGATATTCGTGAGAAGTCCAATATACTAACAGAGTACTTGTTACATATCTCATAATAAAATATGCAACAAAATATTCATTTGGTATACTATAGAAATAGTAGAATCACGAGGGTGTATCCGTATCTGGCGGAGTTTGTGAACGTACTCGTGAAGAAAATGATATATCTTTATATGGAAATGAAATTTTTTTATGGACACCTGGAGTTTCTTCCGGGGCCTCCGTAGTAAAAATAATTGCCCCAAACGCTATTTTTCCCGGCTTTTATGTTGTAGCAATTGGGATGATCGGCCAAAAGATGAAGATTGGATAAAGGGATCAAGTTATTATCCCAATCAACAACTTGCAAATTCCTGAAATAGGATGCTTTTCGGAATCCTTCGTCTGCAAAATGCCCGCTTCCCATTTGTGTTGATGTGTGGGATCCCATTGATCTAGTGTTCACTATTTCTCCTCCAAATTGAATCATGCTTGCGTGCCCTTGTAAGTGACTAAACATGAACGATGGCCAATACCCCACAAGGAGCCCGGGTCCGAATTCGAGCCACCAGTGTCCGTGTTTCGGATCCTGGAAACAAGTCACAAGAAGCCGTAGTAGATTAGCAGAGTTAACCATTGCTTGTTGCAAGCAAACTCAAACATTATTTGATGATTCCAAATTATCCGAACTTGAGTTTTGTTAGAAGTAGCGCAATAGATATGTATAAACATGAATTATTTTATTCTATAATATCCAAGTACTTTCAATGTGCAAATTTAAACATCTATATCACTTTTAGAAATAAATTCAATCTTAAACGAGCTTACTATATGAAGCTTCATAAAAATTGAATTTTCAATTAATAGAAACAATCTCGAACCAATAAATTAAGCATAAATAAGGACTCTGATTTGAGCACAAAAAGGTTAATTATTTTCAAAAAATTCGGGCGTCCAAATAAACTTGCTTAGTATATAGTAAAATTTTGTTTTTTCTTTTACTAGATTCCACATTTATTTGACTTCATTGGCTCTAATATCTTGATATCATTAGAATACGTGTCCAGTTAACCAACTTATGATTTGGGTTTTATTGGTTTTAATGTAAAAACAATCTTTATTTTAATATATTTTATGGTTTTATCTAATTATAACATTTACTTTATTTTTATACTCATTCAAGTTATATAGATAAAATCCTTAAATATATAATAGATACCATGATGTCTGCCTCTTAACATAAGATCATGAAACTCATTAGGAAGTGTATCATAATTCTAAACACGTTCCTAGTCGAATCAGTCGCCTAAAAAATTAGGATAAAGGTCGCTTGAACTTTAGACTAACATATGTGATGTAAACATCATTTTCACTGGTAAGGAAATGAAGATGTCCATTCATACAGATGAGTGATCATTTGATAATGGACTGAACAACCCTCCCTCGGACAGTCCAAGTGGTTATCATTTATCGAGTGAAATAGTATGTGGTTATGATTGTACATCATTAGTCCTTAGACTCAGGACAATGTATAAACTCTATGTACTAACATGCACTTTGATCCGTTTACCAACTTCATTGAGAGTAATAAGGTGGCGAGATTGGGTGTAGTTTTGGTATACGTAGAAGAAAATGCATTGTAGTTGGGAATTCATCGTTTGCCTTCGAACGAAGATATCTTAGGTGATCTATTGAGTTAATAGTGCGAGGAATCTCTGGGCAAATTAAGACATGTGCATTTTGAAAAGGTGTTTCCTCAGTTGCAAATACCATGTCACTATTATTACTCAAAGATACATTACATCGTTATCGAATTCATATGCAACTCTCAATATACCAATGGTTGCAGATTGGATCATGATATATGAGTTGAAAGGACCGTACTGTACACTAATCAAAACTTAAGGTTCATGCAGCAGTATTAGCGACACATAGGGGATCATGGATCGATGCTAGTAGACGCTCTTAACATGATCTATTGGGTGCAAGTAGAAATGAGTTCTGATATTCTTGGGTGTTGATGAAAAGAATGTGGCTATTTAGGGCATGTCCAAATAAGAATAAATGTTATTCTGAATCACATGGAGATATGAACCCACAACTAGCTATATTCTTAAACTATTTAAGGTTACAAAAGTAACAGATTCTATGTTCCCGTTCAGATAGTCAAAGTTTAAGGAGTTGAATTTGATGATTGTAGTTTGATGGAGATCAAACAAAATGCTTATAAAGGAGCTTACAAGTTGAATCCTGACAAGTGCAAGAATTGCACTTAATTTATATAAGAATCCACGTGAATTATGTTAGTTTCGGACAGAATTATGTTGGTATCTGTTGTTTTTGTGTCGTGCATGAGATAAACCACTATTGGACGATTAATGGCGACTAGAGTTGTTTTGAGCGTGAAATGTTGGTGGACAAGGGCCGCAACGCCAAGGATCAAGCGCTGCAACGCTAAGGCTTCAAGGATCAGACCAAGCGCCTAGGCGCTATACATCAGCGTCGCAACGCCTGAATGACCGAAAGACAAGAGCCTAGAAGCTAACCATCAGCGCTGCAGTGCTAGACCACTGAGCACCAAGCGCCTAGAGCAGCGCCGCGGCGCCACACCTTCGAGAGACGGGCGGCGCTAATGGCGGCGAGAACAAGCAAATGGGCTTCGATTTACGACCCGTTACGAGATATAAAAGAAGGAATAGGGTTTCAAAGCAAAGGAAAACCGTTTTTGGAGAGAAATTGACACGAGAGATAAGATGACGCATGAGACGAAGATCTGGAACGCGAAGATCGATCATGAAGACGAAGAACGACGAATCTGGGGACAGAGACGTCACTTCTGATTTGTCATCTAATCTTTCACTTCTTTAATTTCTTGGGTTGTGATGTCTAAATCTTCAAACATGTTTTGTTTTTGTTTAGATTTCGATATAAACTAATTTTCTAGTCTAGAGGATGATGTAGCTTTGTGGATACGATAATCTGACGTGGTTGTTTATATGATTGAATTTTTGTGGTTTAATTGTGTTTATTCGACTGCAATTTACTGGCCATAAATTTTTTGTTGTCTGATTGATTCTACAACTCAGGAGAGGGACTAGGATTCTAGATCATTAGAGACACGTTGTTGAATGTTTATATCGTTCGGAAGGCGTATAACTTTAGCGAGGCCTAGGTAAGGATATTGTGTGCATTTAAACCTAGATTCTTATTAGGAATGTATGGATCGAAGTTTGAATGATACAATTTATTCGTCACTTGGGAAGGGGGAATAAAATAATTAAGTGTTCTTGGCCATTGAATAATTGGAATTCATGGATATAAATTCAACCAGGAATAATTATCGTGGAAACTCAGTGAAATCACTCCTATAGATATTTTCTCTCATTGATAATTTCTCGATTCGGTGATTAGATTAATATTTATTTGCGATTAATTAATTTTCAGCAAACCAAACCTTTATTTGATTTTTCTAGATAAAGTCATGACTATTTTAATTACAAGCACTGATATATTTTTAGTTATACACTCCTCGTGAGAACGATACTTTACTTCCATATATTAAAACTTGACAATCATGTGCTTGCGAGTGGAAATTACGCAACAATTCCATAGGAAGGAAAAAATAGAAGTTAGTTTAACTGCTAATTGAGTAAGGAGATCAATGGAACTGTCAGTTTTGTTGAAGAAATTCACAAAATTATCAGCTACCAAAAATGGATCCATAGAAAATTTGATCTTCGAAATTTTTTAATTTTCATTATATAAACAAAATTTGTATCATTGGTACTGTCAAATCGTCGATCAAAGTTTTAATGAGTTCATAATTATATAATTAGTGAATTTGGAATATTTGCAGTAGTAACTATTAATATATATAAATTCTCATAAAACATTATAGAGAAGTCTAGAATTAATTAACTAATAAGTTAATTAAGTAAATTAAATAATGATTATTTAATTTTAAATATATGTTTATGCATATAGTATATGTGCATGTGTGTGTGTGTGTATATATATATATATATATACACACTTTGTCTGGAGATATAAATGTGTATATAAATATATAATGGATTATCAAAAGTTGATTAATTCATGATATAATAATATGATAATTTAATTAATGAAAAAACTAGGATTCCTAATCCCAGTAACATTGTATTTTAATAAATATGTTATCAAAAGATGATAACACATAACACACCATATAAGACACAAAAATACACAACAAAATTTCTCCTCTCCTCAAAAAACCTCTCGGCCAAAACGAAAATTTTGAAGAAAAATTTTCGACCGTGTGCTTCCTCCACCGCTACCTCGTTGCCGTTGCACCAACTCCAGATTTCTGAAATTCGGGTGTCCTAATCTCAACACAGAAATTGTTTGAGATCTCTAACGCGATCCAAACAAATAACAGTGTCTCCGATCTTATACTTGATTAGGCGATCAAAAGGAAGGAGATCCGTTCTAAAGGATATACAATAAAGACTATCACAGCTTAAGATCTGGAGTAATTTGGAGCCAGCGTCAAATACGCAAAAGTTAGCAATTCTAAACACCCTATGAATGTTTAAATTCATATGATGTACAAGGAACGTTTTTTAGCGTCGAAACAAAATTTTTAAACTTCTGCTGCATCTTGGGTATGAGAAAATGGTACTACAACATGAGACGTGTACACGAAAACCTAGTTTTTCGCTAGAAAGTTGGAAAGAACTTACATGGAATTAAGAATAGTATTGAGATTCCAAAGCTTCTAAGTAATAATATTGTTTTTGCGAGAAAGAGAATCAAAGCATGCCCTTCAGAAAGAAAAGAATCATGCCATATTTTATTAGAAAACATCCAAAAAAACAAAGCGTGGAAGATACAACATTCACTAATTAAGCACCTTAGTAAATCTATTAATAAAAAATTTTGTTGTGGGTCAACTAAATACTTTGTAAAGCTAATGACAAGCCATCGACTGCATACATGAGAATGTTGAGTGTCAAGTTTAAGACTCAGTGCTGGCTTTAAGATCCAATTGTAACAAATTCATCTTCAATTCGTAAAAAATAATGGAAAAACTTTGCATACCTTCCATATCATAATGCCGATATCGAATTGCCTAGAACTGTAAGATGACCTTGGAGAGATTGCTGCTCCAATGGCAATTCTGTTGTTAATTTGCACAAATCCGGAACATAGTAAATTGTAACATCCTGTTTCTTGGTATGCATCCGTCTGTTAATTCCCACACTTTCCGTCAGTAATATAGTTATAGCCTTGTTTTGATTGTGCTCCCTCCGTCCCCACTCATTTAGGTTTATGTATATTTTCTTGCAAACTGAGAAATTGTTTGGAAAGGTGCATTTTATAAAACAGTTTTACTATTTTTCCTTTATTTAATGAAGATTTTAGACGTAAATTTTTTACAAGTAAACGATTTTAAATAGGGCTATATTGATAAAAGAGTAAGGAAATGAATACTAAATATAGAAACCGAACTTTATAACCGAGAAGGATGAAAAAAGAAATTCAGCCTAGATGAATGGAACAGTGGGAGCAACAATCACTGTACACACACACACACACATATATATATGTATATAATTATATTGTCACAAATTAATACTAACTGTCCAATACGTGAAAAACCTAGGATAGTTGTCTCCATACAATTCCGGGCTGATCTGCAAATGGCACATAGTAACATTAGTTTTATCGGGGTTAATCTATGTTACACTAAGATTATTTCTCTCTCTATTTCAATATCGTTAGATCATGTGATCCCATGAAAGTTAACATATATATATATTAATAATCAAAGTATTACATATAATAATTGTTTTACGGTCAATTAACCCAAATCCCATGGTAAAATGAAGACAACAAATGAATTCGAGAGTTATTATCATCCATGTCCTTTATGGACAAATTAGGTGAGCATTTGAAATCCTGGTTACTGCGATCGTTCACTCGATTAAATTATCGGGCATTATATATATATATATATATATATATATATATATATATAGGTACAGACCTGCCAACCGGCTTCAATGGTGTTGAGATCACGACCAAAGGAACCAGAGATAAGCCATAATTGAGAGAGACTGAATTCGTATTCATCTGTCACGCGGGGCGCCCACACGTTCAGGCTGGCCTTGGCTCCGTAGTACTCCTCTCCATTCACAAATGCAACTGCATGCTGTATCGATGCAAGCACTAGTACTGATCAATAATTCATCAACATAATATGCTTTTGTTTTAAAAGTTTTTTTTTCCAAAATATTCTCAAAAATTACATCAGAAGACTGTGATATACGGTTGATTTTTATTTTTCCAAATTTTAATTTATATTTTTTTGGGTCTAGGGAACTTCGAATAGATTTATAATAACTGTAGTCGTGGTTTTTCTTGATTTAATTTTATTAAATAAATAAGTAATGAGATTATTTTTCATATAACATAATAATTATACTGACGTAAAACTATATATGCAGCAAACGATATATTATGTCACGTAAATGAGAAATTTCCTTGATGAGAGAAAACATAATATACGTAGAGACACTATAAAATACAGAATCAAGAACTTTAATGATATATCTAACCTCGTGATCTCTACTCATCGTGTCTCGTCGAACGCCCCTAGCGATTTTTTTACCGAATCTTTGAATCGAACTAGCCCTCAGAACATCTTTCTCTGCTGTTCTTCTTATCGGAATGCTTCCTTCCGGGCACGATTCACCGTTGTCGATCCATGATTGAAATATTCCTGTAATGGAGTCGATATTGGACGCATTGCTCTTTGGTCTGTCAGGTGGCTCCTGCAATCAAGCAAAACAAAAGATTTTTGAATTTTTGTTTTTTCAAGGATCGAGAATTGATATTTTGACATGTACAGTTGAAATTTGAGTAAATTTAAAACAGCCCGTTTGATATTTTCTCCTATATATCATCCATCTAGTCACAAAAATTAAATGTAACATGATCAAGAATATAGATATATATGTAATGTTCTAAATTATAACCAATAACCAAGAAATTAAATATATATGAAAAAGGAGAAAGAATAACAGTACCAGTGGCTTCTGTCCTTTGAGCTTAGGATGATCAAATGCTGGTTGATGATGAGCTAAAACACAATCTATTACATCACCATAAGGACTCTACAAACAAGTTATAAAATAAACGCAAAAAACTATAAAGAGTCAGCCCAATTATTCAAGAGAAAGAAAAGGAAATTCACGAAAACTCGGACCTCGTAGTGAAAGACTCATAAACCAGAATACATAACAACCTTAACTGTCTTGACCGCTTGCTTGTTGATCTTTTTAAGGTAACTCCTTATTCTCCTCAACTTATGCAACTCGTTCCGCGGCCGGAACGTTTGATTAGCCCGTAAATGGATACCGGCGAGGTTGGCGCCGGAGAAAACATGACTACTGAGAGAAGAAGCAATAACAAAGAAAGCTGCTAGAAATTTGAAAAAGATGGAATGAGAAAAAGCCATATATCTGGCAGGTGGTGTATTCGTGTGCTTGTCTGTTTCTTGAGGCAGAACTAGGTTGCGTTTGTATTCATTTGTAGATTGTCTTGTAATGACAATAAAACCGAGTCGAGTTTTTCTTTGTACTACAACAAAGTGTGGCACGCAATAGAAAAGTTAAAACAAAACACATTTGCGCTCTCTGATCATTTCATTACTTCTTTTGGGCACATGTTTGACAGATAGTGGACATACCCTTCTCTCTAACATGCACACTCCTCTCACTATCTGCGAGCACTTTTTTCCCAAATATTGAGATTGGATTCATCTTTAGTTTATTCTTTAATCATCTATCAGTTGTATGAAATTAGACTGAAAGAATTCCAATTTTTTATTTCACAGTGGAAGGAAGCTGTGATACAAGTGGGTCGTCGAGGAGTCTTGTAGACTGATTGTTCCGACGTAAAGGGAACATTCAAGGCACCCCAACAAGTTTATTTTTTAGCTCACATTTACCGCAAGAGAGTAGTGGTGAAAATTCAAAAGGATCTTAATTTTTTTTACGAGTGGTGTTTTCAGAGGCCGACAAATTTTTATTTTTGTCCAGGGCGCTTCTCCCAAAAAATATTTTTTTACTTTTATCGGGTTGGAGAAAAAAAATTGATGTGACAGAATTAACGCTCAATTCTAGGAAAATCCCAGATGCCACAGTTTTTTTTTTTTTTTTTTTTTTTTTTTTTTTTTTTTTTTTTTTTTTTTNTTTTTCATAGATGACCCAAATAAGATATCTGTCTCACAAAATACGATCAATGAGGTCGTCTCACACAAGTTTTGTTTTCATTATAAGCTATTTTAATTTTTCAGTCTCTTAGCAACATGGATGGTATACAGTAACATATCATATCAAAAAATACATATCTTATATCATATCGAAATTAACATATCAATTATACCGAAATATTTGGATATATCGATATTTCGGCACGAGATCGGTATATATCGTTTTATATAGTAAAAATACGTTGTATTTTTTTAAAAAAATAATTTTATTATTTAAATATATTATATATTTTTTAATTTATATATATTATTTCAATGTATACCAAAAATTTTAAATTTCATACCGTCGAAAATTTCAGTATCGATATCATAAGGTGTTTAAAAATTCGGTGAAATCGATATTTTTCAGTACGGTAACCTCGATATATCGAAAATTTTGTATTTTTCCCCACCCCTACTTAGCCATCTTGTTTATGTGTTTCAACTCCCTCGTTACTTTAAAATTCGGTATTTTTTGGTACGGTAACTTATTGATGTCAATTTTCGAGTGAAATTTTTCCTTTCTATTTTCCATTGACTTTAGCTTGCTTCTTAGACTTTTTTGGTGCAGTCATAAAAACATTATCACTTGTTTCTATCAACAACCTTATTTCTATGTGAACACACATAGTCATCAATTCCTTGTTTGACCAATTATCCTTATGTTTTAGGAAATTTTGAAAGGTCCATATTATTGTGTAAGAGTGCATAAAATTAAATGCACAAGAAAAGAACCAAATATTTTCACTCAAGTGTTTTCAATTGAGCCGCTATGTCCTTCATCTTCATGATGTGCTCCCACACGCCTTTTACGCTAGTGAACCTTAGTGATGAAAACTCCATTATTAAGGTGTTGGCATATGAAGTTGCAAATTATTCATCAATTTCCTTAAGTAGGTCATTGACTTTTTCATGCCCTTCAATCGAACTACAAATAACAGCAGAGATCTTACTCTTTATGAACATAACGCAGATGAGATTAAATCGCTCCTGTTTTCATAAAGTTCAAGCTCATCGGATATGCTGAATTCATTTATAGTAGGTGGTCTGTCTTTCCTCATGGCATAGTCAATATACATTTACCCTATTTGAATGAATTTTTTTCTTTCTGACTTTTTAATTATCACCCTTAAGTTAGGGGATATCACAATTTATATTAGAAAAATTAAGCTCAAAATATTTTAAGTAATTTAAAAATGTCATATTTTACTAATGTAAATCATATACAAAAAAATATAGTGACATCAAACTTGCATTTGGACTAAAGTTTTAATTCAATTAAATTTTATGTCACTTTATAATAAACTATCAAAATAATTTTTCTTAGCTCATGTGGGTAAATTAAGAAAAATATATTTTTTAAATTTTATCCTAATTAATCATATAAATATAATAAAAGTCTCTATGAGATAAAATTTATCACATTTACATAATTAATCATAATTTTTTCTACTATAATTTTTCATAATTATGGGTGTTGTGGCTAAACCCCAATTCTTTTTAAAATTATACGATTCATTGGACAAAATTTCGGCTTCACTTAATTCTTTATATAATAATTATTTAATAACACAATCAACAATTTCCAAGAGTACTATCAGGAAATAGGTGATGTTAAGGTCCTTTAAATACTTAAGTTCTAGACATAACGACGTTTCTCGGGACACCAGTGCAAGTTAAGACAATTTAAATTGCTCTATGATGAAAACATTCAACTTATGTTTTCATGTGTATTTCATAATTATTATTACTTAAGTATCCATATTATTGATATTTATCAGCCAAATTTAATTTAATTTGTTCATAAAAAATTATGAAACTAAATATAATTTAATATTTGAAATTTTTTAAAACCATAATATATAATTTCATGCAAGATAAATGAATAAATCACAATATTTGACATATCTTATCCAAAAAAAATTTAAACATGCAAAATATCCATAATTTTGAAAATATAATATTTCAAAAATCAAAATTTTAAAATTTTAAGCAATAAAAAAATATTTAAAATTTTAAAACCCCCAATTTTTAAAAATCTCCAAATTCAAAACCCTAATTTTTGAAACACCAACACCCTAGCCCCAAAATGGAATCATCTTCCTGCCACCTTCTCCGGTGAAATTGTCGACCATCGACTAATGAAAGATCGACCTCGTCCGACAACTCTTCTACAGTGAACATGGCCGGAAAATGAAAATTAATTCTTCTTGTTTTGAAATCGTGCAGGCGGCGGCGGGTATGTAATTTTCGAACAAACAACGGCATGCCATGGTCTGATGTCATCACATCGTGATAGGCTCATCTTTGACGACCTTTCCTTTCCATCGCTGCTGCATGAATGGTCGGAGATCAGACAGAAATCGGTCAAAACAGACAGAAAAATCGTGTTGGCTGAAGGCGAGATTTTACTGCCAAGACACCGACTTCGTTCTCCGACGAATGACATAGTTGGTCGCCCCGATGTGGGCTTTCGGCTAATGAATTCAATCGCCAGAGTTGGGTTCTGTACGGCGACTAATTTGGTTGATTTCAATGGTAAGATTTTTTGTCGAATTTTGGTTGAATTTCGAAAATTGCACATAAATAAATTTGTATTTTTCAAAAAAGAAAATCTTAATCATGTCAAGACAAAGTTAAAGCTCGCTCTGATACCAACTATGAATGTATTCATGTTTGGTACTAAATAAAATGATACTGAATGAGAAAAATAGATCGAATTATTACTTCCCGTTGAATTGAACAAAGTCTTGAACACCTCCTTAAATATCTTATAATTGCTTGAGAGTTTTATAAACACTCCAAACCTCACTATAGATGGTTTTATATAACTTTTGGCGTATGCTTAGAGACATCAAATACCACTATATATAGAAAAATAGTATCATCATCGAGTAAATTTGAATTAATTATTGTAGATCATCATAATGAGATGTTTTGTATTTCAAAATACGATAAACTTATGAAGATAAAATTTTCCACTTCTAAATCCCTATAAATATATATGACTATTAGATAATATAAAGTTTTTGTATAATTAAATCTTTATTCATTATTATCATATGTTCCACTTAATAGGATATGATTTGATATCTTGATAAATATTTTCAACATTTATCAGCCAGATATTACATATTGTTCATCACCTCATCTTTCAAACAAAAATATGCATAGTCAAGACATTTGGCTTATCTGTTTCGGATTCCAACGGGGGATCTATAAACATTTACAATATAAGTCATTTATTTGATCAAAGTTGTTGCATCTAAACTATGACTTTCAATGTTAAAAATTTTATCAACTAATTTCTTTTATGCAAACTAGATATTTGTTATATTATCAAGCATTTACCATCAGGAAAAAAAAAAAAGAAGACAAATAAAGAATTAATCTCCAGATTTTAATTTCATGTTGGACCATCTTCAATTCGAACACATGCTTGTCTCTGACTAGTCATGATTACTGTACCATTTTCTTTTACGAAGAATACATTTTTTTTTCTAAGTACAAGTCACATGTGTAATATTTAGACTACGTTTGGTAAGAGGGATTAGGTGGATTTATGATTTTTTAATTACCTAATCTCATGTTTGGTAGGATTTTTATTTAATCAAGTCAATCATTCTTATAAATGATTAAGTTATATCTATTGGCATAAATAATCAATCCTCACCCCCTGAGATCACCACTATTTCTCGCCACCGACCGCCGCCGCCGCCGACCGACGACCGCCGCGACTGCGGCAGACCGCCGCCGCATGCCGACGACCACCTCCGGCCGGCCGACTGCCCGCCGTCAGCCACCACACCGTCGTCGTCGCCGAAGTGGATGGGTAATTTTGTCAATTTATCAAAAAATTCTTAATTATCTCATTCTTAATAATCATACCAAACATAATATTATTTTATCATTATATATTATATTTCTACTTCAATCATTTTTTTTTTTATCATTTATCCCTTAATCATTTCATAATTTTATCATTCAACCAAACGTTAATAAATAGATATGAAAATGTAGCACTGAATCGTTTGTTATTTTAATAAAAATTATAATTGTTGATAATAATATTATTCAAATATTTTAAATTGTATAACAACACAAACAAATATATTTCGATTGATCTATCCAATAATAATTATTACAACTTCCCAGCTTTGGGTTGATTCGAGGCTTGGAGCTACCCGATGGTCAATCACATCACACATTTACCTTCGAATAATTTATCCAAATTTTTTGGGAAGGATGCAGAATATGGACAGATGAATCAGTCGTGCGAGTTTGCGACTCTGGTGTATATGAGGAATTTGGGAGGGAGATTTCAAATTTTATTTTTTTTAAAAAAATAATTAACAATAAAGTAGAATTCCAAATTTTTTTTATCGATCAAGGGGTTAAAAAGTGGAAATTTTATTGCTTCTAATTTTAATGTGGTACAAATAAAATTTGTAAATATTATAATTTTATTATTTGATACGAAATATAAGACTTTATGTCTTCACTTTATTCACATTCGAGTTTAAAAAAATAAAAATTAAAAATAATTATGCTATATATATATATATATATTAATTATTATCTCATATCAAGAATTTCAAACCTTTATATCCCACAAGTTGAGCCTACGAATTGTGGCGATCCTTATTTCATGATTTATTGTCCCCTTTTCTTGAATATCGACGTCATGTCCAATGACCTGTGATGTCATTTTTAAGCGAGGCTGACGCTTTTTGCTGCTTAAATTAAATAACATTCTGTGGCATCCAACCACCAAAATTATTGAAAGAGCCTACCCATTGAATTCCCTCTTCAAATAATTATTTGATCAACATTTCAAAATTTTCGTACAAAATGTGGTTAATTATTATTATTATTACATATCGCTGTGTGAGTAACGTTCAAAGCAATTTCATATCCGATATAAACATTAATCCGTTGCCTGATTAAATATAATATTGAGTCGGATCATGACCCAATTATTATTTATCCTAATAAATTGAATCATTTATTTGATCTATCCACTGAAGACAAAAACTTGTGTGAGACGGTCTCACATGTCGTATTTTGTGAGACTGTTATCTTATTTGGGTCATCTATGAAAAAATATTACTTTTTATGCTAAGAGTATTACTTTTTATTGTGAATATCGGTAGGGTTGACCTGTCTCACAGATAAATAATCGTGAGACCATCGCGGACTCCCTACTAAATCGAATTCAGTCTCTTTCTAATTATATATTCAATAGTTTATACTATCGTCTGCTATAGTAGGTAGAGGCCCTCCTCATTCTTGCTATTTAATTTTCATTATCATCAATTTATTTATTTATAAATAATTTTGGGTATCTCTTCTCTTATTTTATGAAAAGAGCCACTCACATTCTCATCAGCAAAGGAATTTAGGAACTTTGAGGAATATTGGCCAATTACACGTCACTCTCGTTTCCCAACAATAGAGTCTGCCATTTTTATTTATTTATTATTATTTTTTGTGCACACACATTACATACTTTTTGCGAAGTTGGTTGGTTGGCTAGCATGAATGAGAGTTACCATTTTCAATTCCACAATTAATCCCACATAAATTACGCATTTATTGGAGTTTGAATATTTGGGCTTCTTTGAATGAATAATAATTTAAACAATTTAGAACAACAATGTCGTTTGTATTGATATTTGTTATTAGTTTTTAAACAATTTAGAACAACAATGTCGTTCGTATTGATATTTGTTATTAGTTTTTGGCTTATCTAGCTTTGTTGAACTTCGGCCAAACTTCGAATAAAATAAAAATATGTAATCAACTAATGTCTCATTGTTCGCACTAAAAAATAAATAATGACACATTCATTCTCTCTTTTTATCTTTATTTTTTAAATAAGTAGAATTATAACTATTTGTTATGATAAATTGGGAAGGCTGTCAAAAAAGTTGAGTAGAACATACTCCAAGATTAAATTTTAATGTCATATATACATCTATGTTCTTTACAATTTTCAAGAGCATTCACATATGGAGATTATTAATTTTCATTCTTTTAGGGTGTGTTTGGTTGATGTGATTAACTAAGGATAGATGAATAATCACATAGTTATCTAATGTTTGGCTAAAATTTTAAGATATATTAATAATAATTTTGACCCGGTTTAAGACCTAATTTTATGATTAATTATTTGATTATTAATCAAACAGATTAAGTGGGATAAGTTATCAACACACCACAAATTACATTTTTATCCTCTTATCTCTTATGAAAATAAATATTTATTAAATTCTAATTTATTGTGTTTAATGATTACCGTAATATTTTCAAATATATTTCTAATAAATATATTTAAATTAATTTTAATAAACATAAATTATAATTATAAATATTTAATTATCTATCAAATTATTTTAAGAATATTTATAATTATTTTAAGAAAAAACAATAATATTGTAATTATTACTAAAACTTTATTTAAATTAACATTCAAAATATTATTGCTATTTTAATTATTAAAGTAAATGCATATTTACAAATTTATTTCTAATAAATATATTTAAATTAATTTTAATAAATGTAAATTATAATTATAAATATTAATTATTAATCCAATTATTTTAAGAATATATATTTAATTAACATTTGGGGTATTTTGGTCATTACAATAAAATTTACAAAATTAATCCATCATTTTAAAATCATACTAAACACCATGTTATTTATCACACCATACTATTAATCCATACATCTCATTTTTTAATCACTCTAATTATTAATCGTTTACTTATCCTATCACACGTAGATGTATATCCTATCAATTAAGTTAATTGAAGCTCCATGTAGTGGCGGAGCAACATAAAGCAGGGGTGCCCAATTTTTTTAAAATTTTATATATATTAATTTTAAATTAATTTAGTATTAGGAGTTACTCAATTTTAAAAATTAAAAGATTTCGAAGTTTAAATTAAGTAAGATTAATAATATGTGTGTCTTAATGATTCTAACTATGGGCGACTTTAATGAATTATGTGAGAAGTTATTATGTGACCAGGGATTAATTTCGGTTTAAGAAAAAATTATTTTTACTTAATTAACAAATTCTAAAAACAAGAACAAATTTGCAACAAGAATCATTTGCATGAAGTAAAATTTGAAGATCCAAAGGTCCGAGTGGTCTGGTTTGGCCCAACAAGAAAAGCAAAAGCACTTTACAGCCCAAATCAAGAAACAAAGAAACCGTCGGAAAATAAATACACAATCTCTTCTTCCCACTCAAAAAAAGGGCACTTCGGATTGATCCGGTTTATATTTGGTAGGGGTGTAAATTCGGTTGGATTGGATTGAGTTGGGTTGAACAATAGTGCTATTCAAAAATTTCTCAACCCAAACCGAACCCGAACCCGAACCCGAGCTAACCCGAAAATTTTTAACCATAATTGAATTTTTTTTAAATTTTTTTTAAGAAAATTAAAAAAAAATTAATTTAAATATATAATAACAAAATATGTCTCGTATATACGATTTAATCTGAAAATCTAATTATACAAAAATAAAGTATATTTATTAAATAAAATAAACAATTATTTAAAAAAAATGTTCAGAATAAATATTAAATTATGAAAATTTATGATCGAAATATATAATAAATATTTTTTTCAGATATATAAAATGTAAGCAATATGGATAGGATTGGGTAACAAATTCGTCAAACATAATCTGTGATGATTATAAGAGTTTTTGTAAATATGCTAAAAAGAAATTGGATTAGAAATTTGAAATGCTTGGGTGATTGGAGTAAGGTTTGATCCGCGGTCCGCGTTCCTCGGGAAACCTTGAGCTAAGTTAGAGCAGATTACAATCTGTTTGATGAAATGTCGCAGTGCCTTAGGCTCCCCCATCCACTCCATTTGAAGCTTATCTCTATCCGTTCGAAGAAACCAACTCAGCATTTCATGCTTTGTGTTCGAAATTGTTCTGTGAATCCGGAGAATGCTCGCAGGGTAATTTCGTTGCGATTTTTCGGGTGTTTTGTGTGTGTGTTCTGAGAATGTTCCACTAAAGTTAATGCTGCTTTTCCTCTGAATTTTCTTTCGTTGTGGTTTTCTAATTTGTTTGCTGTTAAATTCTGGTTCAAATTTAGAGGTGAAATTGGAGAGTTTGTTCCAGTTACTGTTTAAATGAGGGTTTAATAATTCTTGGTTTCCTCATAGGTTTCCAAACGAAATGGATTGGATTAAAATCCATAGTTAGGCTAATAAATTTATCATTTTTATTTTGCTTTGAAATTCTGAATTATTATTCTTAAAATGATGACTTACAAGCTAAGGATTCCAGGCCGAATTCTTCAATTCGAAAACAACCTAAAGTTACATTTGGGTAGGTGGATTGAAATGACTGAATTTCAAATTCAAAGAAGTTAGTTCGGTATTCTATTTTTCCACCTTTTGTTCAAGTGTATTTTTGTAAACATTTTAAAGGATAGATTTTCGAATGGTTTGATTCGAACTCCTGCTTCAAATTCAAAAACAGCCAACCAAACGCAGCTTAAGGGAGCATTTAACTCCTTGCTCACTATTATGTTTTTGAGGTTACTCGGTCGCTTCTATCTATCCTTTTCATTATTTAGGAGTTTGGCAGTTTGTGTCCCTAATCAACTCTTGCATGCTGCAGTTGGTGGCAGCAGTCAAAGTAAAGCTTGAGAAAGAATATAGTAGTCTTCCAGTGGGCAAAAATGGAAGAGATGATGAAGAGATGATTCTTTGGTTTCTGAAGGACCGACGGTTTTCTGTGGATGACACTGTCTCCAAATTGACCAAAGCAATTGTAATTCTTATTCGTAGTCTCTGTTATTCTGATACATTCAAGTCCAATCTCCTAGCTTGATGGATGTCAAACCCTGGAAGCTTGTTCCCGTTTCCTCTGTTTCTTTTCTATCCCAAACCTGGACGCCAAAATTTTCCCGTTGCTCATGAAGATATTTTCTTTTGTTGCTAAAATAAGAAAATAAATAAAAAAATCCCCGCGCATACAGTTTCTGTGAGACCCCCTTACTTTTTCATGCTTATAGAGATTATTCTTTGTTGATTCATGTACAATGTGAAATTTCATAAACAGAGATGGCGGCATGAATTTGGTGTATCTGAATTGTCGGAAGAATCGGTGAAGAGGGTTGTGGAATCTGGAAAAGCTTACGTGCATGATTATCTTGACGTTTATGACAGACCAGTGCTAATAGTAGATGTCTCCAAACATTTTCCAGGGGTAAATCTATTGCATGAACTGCCTAATACTTATTTTTACTCTCAACCCATTGTTTCTGTGACTGTTTGTTATTCGAAAAATTAAAAGGAGCCATATAAATTGTTTTTAAGAAGTTGAAGCCCTTTTTCTTATAGAAAACCGCCTTTTGGCCACATAACTGAGTATTGGATTCACCCTTTTAAATGTTTTTTTTAGTACAGGTAGGTAAACCTCATTATTTGTATTATATTCGACTTATTAGTAAAATATTTTATGTGAAAACTCTGGCATACACTTTAAGTGAATTTAACTTATACCACCTTGTTTATCAGTCAACACAAACTTTAAACCCATACTGAAATTGAATTGACTACTCAAGTTGCCATGGGCCAATAGGTTTATATGTCATTACACATTAACATAGATGTGAAACAAATTAAATGTTTTTGACACACAAGTCCTTCAAAAAAATGTCTTTATCAGATGAGAATATGTAGTCTTCATGCTTAGTTAATTTGATATTCATCATATACATTGACACAGAAGCAGGACGTGATTGAAGATCAACAGCTCTGTGTATATATGATTGAGAAGGCACTAAGCAAATTTCCAGACGGAAAGCAGGAAATACTTGGCATTATTGATCTTCGAGAATTCAGGACACAAAATGTTGATATTAATTTCATAGCATTTGTGGTAAATGCCTGTATATATAGTGTTTTGCAATCTTTCTAACTGCGCCTTATTTTGTGGTTTAGGTCTGAATAATTTTCCAGTTTGTTGTTACTGTGTCTTGAAGCTGGGTTTTCACTGCTGGGTTACTAATTTGCTTCATATGCGTTGTGGCCAAAAACAATATTTTGTTTGATGGGTCTGAACCAATTTCTAAATGTTCTCACTATCTGGGTAAATAGTTTGCTTCATGGTACCTATCTGCGACGAAACGATAAAATGGAAAAGAAATGGTGTTTCCCATGTCACGTTTGTAAAACCTGTTCCTTTTTCAGGAATGTACAACTTTCAGAGTAGTCTCACATCCTCCAACTACTGATTAGCGAACTTCATTAATATAAATTATTCAACTTTGTTGACCGTGTATTTGTTGATGACATCCTAGCTCTTTCAGCTTCATTCTTCTTCATATATTTTCTTTTGGTCATTGCCACCGATATATATTTGGTGTGGAGTTGTGTACCAAGTATTTTGACTCTTTCCTGGCTTGTTTCTTTTACTTTTTCCCATTCTCGGTAAAGGTTATTAATTCTTGTGGAAGTGGAACACCAGGGATGAAATATCTTACAAATACCTGTCCACGTGCAGTTTGACGCATTCTACTGCTATTATCCGAGGCGATTAGGTCAAGTTCTTTTCGTGGATGCTCCATTTATATTTAAACCAGTTTGGCAGCTGATTAAGCCTTTGTTGAAATCTTATGCATCTTTGGTGAGCATCTCTTATGATACTTTAGCTTTTATGTTCTTGAAACATTTTTACCATCTTATTCAAGGTTTATGTGCTAAACATCTCAAACCACATGCCGTCTCATCCTTGCTTAGTTCCCCTAGATTCCATGTTGTGGGTTAAATTGCTTTTACTGGATTAATTTATCTAGTACCGGGTCTGATAAGTTTTCATCTTGGTGTTTCTGATGAATATTCTCCATCAATATTGTTGAGAAGCAACAAGTCTGTATTGACCTGTGAAGCTGCTTCTGTATTAGAGCGATCGACTGCCACACATTCTAATAGATCTAACCTACATCATTGTTAATCACTGTTAGTTATTGTTATAATAGATGTGCTCGATCCTATAACCAGAATTAGAGTTAATATTACATGTTTGATTGCTAAGATGTACCAGTTGGAGAAATTCATGGGGAGAAGATCATTAGGGAGTAACAGTTGTTAGTAGATATAGTTTCTCTTACGGCAACGAACACAGTTGTGCATATATCCGACATTCATTTTCATTTCCTCACTTGCCATACTGTCATATTTGTTCGCTTATGATTATGATTTGTAGGTGAAATTTTGCTCGGCGGATGACGTTAGAAAGGAGTATTTTGCAGAAGATAAGGTTCCAGCTAACTTTAGGGATTGATGATGACCTTAAGCTGGTAAGAAGCACTGGCATATAGAGATTCTATACATGCTTAAGTAAACCTGAGTACATATGTGTAACGGGAAATTTTCCACTTACTATTGAAGCCATGTTCTCCTATATTCTCTCCTATACATTTTCAAATTTTGTAAATATTGGGTTCGAAACTCGTTAGAAATATCTCTTTAACTCAAATTTAATAATAAAAAAATTGATTAATAATTAATAGGAGCTATAATATTCTAATTATAACGCTTCTTGTGATTTAAAAATACATTTTATATTTAACAATTTTAAAATTCATAATACTTTTGAGGGGGTTGTTTTATCTTACAGAAAGTAAATTAGTTTAAAAGAAATATGAAGGAAGAAAATTAATTCTGTAAAATTAAGAAACGCAGTATGAGTTTCATATTAAAATTTCATGTCTAATTGATTTACTTTACAAAATTATTAAAATGTTTATTCTCATAGTAGTATGAAAAACTACTATACGAAATCTCATAGGCACGCTGTAGCGGAACTTGGTTGCAGTGATAAAGGGTTTTCACACTTTACTGCACAAGGCAAGTAAATAAGCTAGTTCATATTAGAATTGGGAAGATTATATTAGTCTTTTACAACATAAGAACATTGGCGGAGAAGTCAATGGAGTTAGTGGATGACATGCGAAGAATGAAGGTAAACATAGCTTGTCTTCAAGAGTAAAGTGGAAGGAAAGCAATATTAAAGAATTATGAGAAGGTTTTAAACTTTTCTGTTCACGAATAGATCAAACTAAAAATGGAGTGAGAATAGTGATGGATAAAGCCTATAGAGATGCAGTTGTAGCAGTTAGGAGGTTTGGATATAGAATTTGGAGTATCACTTTAGCCTTAGAACCAGAGGTAGGAGTAGGATTAGATGATGAGGCTAATACGGAATTTTGGGACTATCTAGGAGATGTAGTTAGTAAAATCCCCATAAGGAAAATATATTATGTAGAGATTTAAATGGCCATGTAGGTAAGAATAGAGTTGGGTATGAGAGGGTCCATGGAGGTCAAGGCATTGGGATTCAAAAATAATATGGTGGTTTCTGTTGTAAAATTTGCCTCAGCTAGTGATCTAGGGATAATTAACATTTTCTATAGGAAGAGGGAGAGTCATTTAGTAACCTTTAGGGGTGATCATAATATAAGTCAAATCAATCACTTTCTTGTAAAGAGACAAGACCTATGTAGTTGTAAAAAATTGTAAGGCCATACCAAGAGAATGCTTAACGGCCCAACATATAATATTAATCTTAGATATTTTCCTTAAAGGTAGAAGCATAGTAAACAATTGTCAGATTATGCCGAGAATCAAATGGCGGACTATGAAGGGAGATACGTACCAAACTCTTATGAATACGATTTTAGATAGTCAGTTAGTCCTCGAAGAATGTGAGGATTTAAGATGTAAGGATAAAATCGATATCTTTTAGTTATCTGAACTCATGGCTAACCATATAAGGAGTGGGGGCAAGGGAAGTACTTGAAGAGGCTAAAGGGAAGAGACAACACGACAAGGAGAGATGGTGGTGGAACAATGAGGTGCATGCACAACAAGTCATTAGGGAAAGAAAATAAGGTTCAAGTACTAGCAAGAAGCTAGAGATCAAGAATCATATGAACTGTATAAACAAGTCAAAAACTCAATAGTAGAGCAGTAGAAGATGCTAAGAAAATAGCTTATAATTATTTGTTTGATAGGCTTGTACAAAAGAAGGAGAGTGATGGATCGTGTGCTCGGCACCTTAGGGGTGCTTCGAACACAATAAATCAATGAGCTGTAATAGCTTGTGTTCTAAGAATATATACACCGATGAATTAGATCAAGTTTTGTATTAAACCAAGCGGAAAACACTTGAAATAATCATTCGTTAAGAAAAAATGATATGTTTTATATACTGTGCAACTGAAGAACTGAATTTACGAGAAAATCAGTTAGATCTTATATCAGTTCAGTTATGGACAGAACTGAACTGATATCACCTGAACTGCTCAAATCAGTTAAGAACAAAACAAGCAGTAAAACAGTTAAAAGACACATGATATGTTTATGGATGTTCGGAGACTTCAACTGCTCCTACGTCACTCATTCTACCTCCACGGGTAGGATATACTAGAAGACTTAGATTTATACAACACTTTGTACAAATCCTACACGGCTTAGGACTTCACTGCCTAACTGAACTCCTAGTCTAGACTGAAGGCAGCACCTTCCAGCCAACACTTGTTTAACATCTGTGTGTCAAATACTACATACACATGTTTAATGTCTCTGTGCAAGACTGTATTTTGGGTGGTGGTGGTGTGTGCATGTGTGTGAGAACTGAACAATGAACACTACCCGAAAATGTTCTGACACACTGAGGAAAATAAGCTTCTAATCTAAGCTGATATAACTTTGAAGTGTTCCCTCAACTGGGCTGATTGTTTCTTCAAAAGCAGATATGCAATATGCGTCCCCTCTCTTCTTTTTGATGAACACACTCTCTGTATATGTATCGTGTATATCATGTGTGTATCATCATCCTCTTTTCTTCACTGATCTTCAGCTTCTATTTATAGGCGTTTGGTTGAACGTACAGTGAGAATCAGTGAATGAATCCGTTGTAGTTTGAATTTGTTCCCCCAAATAGATATCTAGAACATTTAACTTTACGCGCTGCTGCAACGTCTCTTATTGTACCTTGATCATACAATAGCTTTTGTACCTTTGTGCACAGCTGGATTAAGCTTGTCGTATATGCAAACTGGTTAGCTCCTAACTGATGTTCTGACTGGTCAGTTGAACTGGTCTTGAACTGGTGAGGTGAAATCAGTTGATTCATCAGCTGAACTAATTTCACTGATTCAGTTGAACTGGTCAGTTGGGATCTTCATCAGTTGAACACTTCGTCAGTTGACCGGGCTTCTGAAAGTATTCTGCTGAACCACCTATCAACTGGACAATCAGTTGAACTGCTTTTGATACTTCAATTGTACTGGTTCAGTTTGATCGATCAGTTGGTTCTTTCAGTTAGCATCTCCGATAACTTCAGTTTTTGCTCGTAAACTAATCATTTCAGTTTCAGCTATCTGCGCACTAAGGTAGGTTATTAGAAACAAAATAACAAGTTTTGTTAACATCAAAATTAAGCAAAGATTGCGAACTTGAAAAGTTCCAACAGAGAAAGATATTTTTAAGATAATGAAAACCGGGGATTGAAACACTAAAGAATTGAGCCATGTGATAAACCTAAATCTTATAGATATTTTAAGGTTTTATTTTATTAGATTCATGCTTATACGATATTGTTATCCCTTATTTTGTGCTTATATGGAGTCTTTATCTCATATCTTGTTCTTATTTGAATTAATTTTGTAATATTTGTATATCTGAACAAAAGAGAAAAAAAAACCTAATTTAGGAGAGAAAGTGATTTTACAAGAATTTCAAGGGCAATAAAATATTACAAATAAATAAATAAAAGAATAAAAAAAATTTATTCTATTTCTTTGTAAGGATAAGGAAGGAGGAATTTGGAAAATTTTGGACTCAATCACGTGGGAATCTACAATTTATTAAGAGAGATTTTGTGGCAAATTTCTTAGGACTTCACGTGGAGAGTTTTGGTTTTTTAAATATTGGCCCATTAAGGAACATAAAAGCTTGATGAAGAGGAGGCATCATAAATGACGTACACCAGCAGACACAAGAGAGGAGAGAGGCAGAAGACTTTATGCAGAAGATAGCGGTAGAGAGGAATAGATAAACTTGGAGGAAGAAAGAATCTATTAGAGTTTGAGAGAGAAGATGAAGACAATTTCAAAAGGAGAATTGCGCCAACCAAGCTGAAATTTTTTTATTTGTTTCTAAATTTTATTCTTATGAATTCAAATATAGCGTCTTTGTTTTCTTTTAATTTTATGGAATAAATTTCTTTAAACTAAGATAACAATAAGGCAAAACAATACTTTGTTTGATATTTGGTTTTATTTTCAATATCTTATTTTTCTTGATTTTAATTATTGATTGATGTTGGTTTAATATTTCTTGTTAATAGCCTAATCACTTATTTACATGTTTGTTGATTAATTACGAATCGAAAGAGGAGTAGTTAAATATAACAACAAAGACGTCATCAACACACTGTTAAACTGACTAGAAATAGTATTCAGTTTCAGTGTGTGGTTTTAGGTAAAAACTGAAATTTTACAAAGATTTAATGCATTTAGATATAATTAAATTCAATTAGAAATAATTAAACGGTTAGATTTAAATATGTTTATTAACTCGAGGAATCGTTTAATAAATAAATTGAGAATTTAACCGTGATTGTCAAGAATTAAGTAATTAATTGAATTTTAATACGTGTCAATATAGTAGAGTATGATACTGTTGTGTGTATTAGTTCTTTATTTGAAGTTGAATTTCTCATTGATCTTTGAATCCGTTTTTTTTTTATTGCAATTTAATAGTTTAGATTAATAATTCATATTGTTGATAAGTGTTGATAAGAATATTAGGTTGATAAGGTTGTTATTAGGTTAATAAGGTTGTTAGGATAAATTAAAAAAGTTTGTTTTTATCTTGTTATTTAAATTAGATTGGTATCTTATCATTAGGTGTAATCTATTTTTTATATTCGGCTGAACCTTGAGATTGTAGATTTAATTTTTCGATTCATTCAGTCTTTGAAGCTTTTGAATAAATATTGAAGGCGTTTATGCCTCTCTGTTTTTCCGTTTTTATTCCATCGGCCTTTACATATATATCATCTTTTTATTTATTTTATCTAGACTAAGTTAAGTGATAAAAATTTTAGTATTAATGAGATCGATACTTGGACTCATAATCCATTTACTATAATTTGACCTATTCAGCTTGCTAGATTTATTTCTAACCAAAATCGTCGGTAACCATGTTAGGTGTATCAAGCATGAAAATGGTAGAGTTTAATGCAAGATAAAACTATCCTAGATATCCTAGATAGGTGGAGGGATTACTTTAAGAACTTACTCAATGAGACTAGTACGAAAAAGTTAAACATGGGTAGATATGAGATGCATAAAGTAAGACATCTAATGTTCTATCGTAAAGCTAGTGCTAAGGAAGTAACAGAGGCACTGAAGATTATGAAACAAGGGAAGACAGTTAGACCACATGAGATACAAATTGAGATATGGAAATGTCTTGGGGAAGTTGGGATCCAATGGCTGACCAAACTCTTTAATAGGATTCTAGATACTGTGAAAATGCAAGATTCTTAGAGATATAGCATTGTAGTACCAATTTATAAGAATAAAAGAGATATACAAAACTGCTCAAACTATAGAAAGATTAAGTTTGTGAGCCATACAATGAAGCTATGGGAGCAAGTGATAAAGCGGAGACTTGCAGTATAACTACTGTATAAGAAAATCAATTTGGTTTTATGCCATGTAGGTCTACGATGGAAGCTATTTTTTTGATTAGGTAAATGATAGAGAAATATAGAGAACAAAATAAGAGTCTGCATATGGTATTTATCGATTTATATAAAACTTATTATAGAATGCTTAGAGAACTAACTCGATGGGTATTTAGAAGGAAGCATATGTCTCAATGCTACATGAAGATCATTAAACTAGTGTTAGGTTTGTTGGAGAGATGTCATGTGAATTTCCTGTGGCAGTACTTATTCATCAAGGATTGACTTTAAGCCCTTACCTCTTTGCTTTGGTTATGGATGAGCTGACTCGACATATTCAGGATGAAGTATCTTTGTGTATGTTGTTTGCAGATGATATTGTCCTGATAGATCAAACTAAAGAAGGTGTAAATGAAAAATTATACAGATGGCGTGAAGTTCTTGAGAATAAATGTTATAGAATTATTCACACAAAAACAGAATATTTAGCTTCTAACTTTGGTTCTGAATCTAGATGAATGAGTAGTCCAATTGAAATTGAACGTCGAGAAGTCCCAGAATGTGAAACTTTTCGTTATTTAAGATCTATTATCCAAAATACTATGGACATTAGAGATGATATAAACGATATGATTAAAGCAGGATTGATAAAATAGAGGATGATATCAGGAGTCTTATGCGATAGAATGATGCCTGCGAGATTGAAAGGAAAATATTATAAGATTATTGTTCGACCATCTATGTTTTATGGTTCGGAGTATTGGGCCACTATAGAAGTACATATGTATAAAATGACGGTAGCAGAGATACATATGTTAAGATGGATGCATGGCAAAATGCGCAAGGATAGAATTAGAAATAAAATGATTATGAGCTATTTAGGTGTACCCCCATAGATGATAAGATTAGGTAGATACGTCTAACATGATTTGGTCATGTGAAGAGGAGACCAAACACGACATCAATCCGACATATCTTAGATTGCCATGTTGATGAAAAGAGTAGAAGGATGAGTAAACTATTGAAAACTTGGATAAATGTAGTTAAGAAAAATATCTTAGATCTTAGTTTAATAAATGACATGTGAGAAGATCGTTTAGTTTAGAAAACTAATATCACCAACCCTACAATTAGCAAGAATGTATTATGTTGATAACAATGACGATATCCTAAAAACACATTTCATTACTTTTTTAAAAAAACATTTCACTAATTGTAAAAAACCTTACGGTCAAAATTTCGCGCTTCTTCCTAATTTACCATTGCTAATTAAATACATTAATTATCTACCATAATATAAATTTAAATAGAAAATATTCTGAATTATAAATTTTTAAAATATTATTAAAATATAATACTATTTATTTTTTACCTTAGAAATAATCCTGGGACGATTGTGAATTTATTTACTAAATAATATTTTAAATTATAGTACTTATATTTGGATATTTTTTTATTTTAAATATTTAAGTAAAAAATTAAATATCAGGAAAAAAATCTTCATAAGAGTTTGATTCAATTTAATAAAATTTAACATATTAAAAATTTATGTTGAAATTAAGTTTATTAATTATTTGAAGTATCCTCTTCTTCTTATAATAACTAATTTTAAAAATTTCAATAAAATTAATATATTTTTAGAAAAATAATTTTACATATAATATTTGTTTGATGGGTTTTTTTTGGGTACAATATATTATAATTCCAGTACTATTTTCCAGAATATTATTTAGTTAATTTTTTATTTACATAAACACTTAAAATAAAACTATATATATAAAAAATAAATTATATATTATATATACGTATTGTACGAACGCACAATAAAAAAGTACTTTGAAAACCCTAAAATCACAAATCTGTCCTCCCTCTTTCCTTTATCCAAAGCTCATCTCTTTGAAACTTCTATCCATAACTAAGCATTCACAGATAAAATTCTCGAGTAATCTGATTCTCAATCTCACGCATTGAAAATATTTCTCGTGTACATCATCAGTAGCGACACCAATTTCTGTGTTTATTGTAAGATTTTTTTTTCCAATTATATATCGTAATTATGCTTTATGTGTCTGTATATGAATATGGAAGTGCTCCGAAGATATGTTTGTACAATTATCCCGGGGTACGATCTCTAGGTGGAGTTGCTTATCTATTTTTTTGAATTGTGAATTTATCAATAGTTTGTGATTTGAACACCTAGGGTTATTCGGTTTCAAGCCATCTTCACCAATATTGTTTTAGCTTCATGTGGTCTATCTTATGTATCTAATGAGGTTATGTTTTGACTGAGTATCATTCTATGTGTTTTATCCTAATTTTGAGCACAACATAAAGTTTAATGTGAAATAAAAATAAAGATTTTATTAGCACAGGATGAGGTTGTGTTTTCTGTCTTCAGATTTAATGCTTGTGATTCATGATATTTTTGGATAATCGATCACATGGCAAAACTTGTGAATTTTTTCCCCCAGGTTTATGGTTCTTGGTTTAAATATGAATTCAGTGGGAACTGCTTATATGCATATGGTGTAGAAGATGGCATTGGCAACTCATCAGTTGCAGGTGATCGTAACTGTCCATATTAGTGTTGAATGCTGACAGCCTATAAATTTTAAAATTTTATATTTTCACTCTAAAACCTACAAAATGCTGATGGGTTCAAGTGATTATTGTCTTAATGAATGTATGATGGATTTTTAGAATCTAACTGCTTTTTCCCCCTTTCCTTTTTTTTTCTTGAAAGGTGTTTACGGTTGATATTTTCAATGTCATTTTGTTCAGAGCTGCTCTTATTTTTCTTTCCCCTCCGTGCCTTCATCTTGGAGCAGAGGGAGCAAATTAAAACGTAGCGTTCCATCATCCTTTCCTGTTGGACGGAAAGATAGATTTATATCGTTGAAATGTAGATCTTGTTTGAGGTAAGATCTTTGAATTTATAGTTCTAAATTTATGTTTGTGTATCTTTTGATGGAAATTTTTTGTCTTTATTCATATATGCAAACTTGAATTTCTATCCTGTTTCCTGGGGGATAGCTTTCACATGTTACACGCCTATAAAGTAGGTCTTCTTTGTTGAATTACCACTTTTTGCATTGAATTCAGTGGCGTCTGCTCACTTTACATGTTATAATTATTTGTCGGAGATAGGCAGGCAGATCATTCTTTCTGATGTTATATAAATTTGTCTTTTGTTTTAATGACCATTTTGTATAGAGAGTTTTATGCTTTCTACCAATACCACCTTGCAGTTCTAGGGCACTTTCCTGTTTTTTGATAATGTGCAAATAACAACAAACTATTTATATGTTTTAGCAAAAGAAGACTTTTGAATGGCTTATTCAGTTTACTTTTGAAGATATGTAGTCAAGTTCTTGAAAGCCTTTTCAAGATAAGCAGTATATCTTATTGCTGTTATAAAGCATTAATTGAACTGCAAATTTTTATTTGATACAAACCTTATAATGTCTTGCATGTGGAACACTTTCATTTATGTTGATTTGTTCCTCATATTTTTAAACTTGACATCTTTTGTTCTAAATCAGCAAGAAAAAAAGGGAAACCATGTTTGGCTTGTTCTAACAACTTAGAAGATGACAATGCTTACCAGGAGAATAAATTTATCAACATGTATTTCTTTTCATGCCTTGCAAAGAGTTTTTATTTACGATTGTGTTATCAAATCATTTTTGGAGTGAATGTTCTTGTGGTATCTTTGTGTCTTTAAATGGCAATCAACTTCAAGTGACATAAAGTTATATGCGCTGAATGTAAACCTGAAAATCACAATCTTTTGCTATGCGCTGAATGTAAACCTGAAAATCACAATCTTTTGCATGATGATTTGTTGGGGAATTCTGTACTTTTGTGACATTTTTCAATACTTTGTAAATTCGCTTTTTTTTTTCCTAGTTGCATACTTAGACTCTTTCTGATCCCCCTTTATGATCTGAACTGAACAAATAGCTTGTTTGCAGTGTAGGAGCTTCCCTTGCCCTTGGACCTAAGTCAAAATTATTTAAAATATCAGCTTTTAAAGGTAGCAGTAGACATGATGGTTCTGGCAACAGGAGCAGTGGGTCAAAGTCCCTTAAAAATCCTGCTACAGTTTCTCATTGGCCACATGAGAGTAAAGAATCCTTGGCGGAATCCTCTAAGGTACAGAATGTTGTACCTGCTTCTTATACAGCAGCAGATGAGACTACAACCCGGTCGCAGGCTATACAAAATTTGTTCAAGAACTGGCTGATATTACTGCGATTGCCATCACAAACCCAAACGGTGGAAGAAGTCGACAAACCTTCTTCAATGTCAACAGGATTATCAAAAACTAAACAAAAGCAAGAAAGAGGTGAAGTTTCGAAGGCTGTTTGGTGCTACTTTATGGGTTTGGATGCAACAATAAAAATGCCATTGTTGATATTGTAAGCATTTTGCAATTCGGTTCCATATGTTCCTTACCCTCTCTTTGACTCTTTTTGCCATTGAGAAAGCTGTTCGTTAAGAAACACAGATTGTCAACCTGTTACAAACTAATTTTCCAGAACTCAAAAACACAAGAAATACAAAATGTTGTTTCAAATATAGGTTAAAACAATTTGATTCAATAATTTGAGTAATATTAACTTTGATGTGATAGTTTGCAAATTTAAAGTGTTAAGATATTTTAAAATTTTAAGTATATTTATGAATTAATAGTTACATAGACATGGTAAGGAGAAAATTAAAAGTTAGATGAACTTTGGGTATTCATGAAGTAAATAAATGATACTAGTGGTGTTGCTTACAGTCAAAATGAGAGCGAATGATTTTCTATCTGTATTAGCGGTCTCTTCCAAATTTTACTCAAATTGCTCGCTTGTGGCTTTAGCTGACAATGATCTATTTTCTCTGTGGAGAAAATGCTTCTAGTATCCTCAAACCTGTGGCTTTAGTTGACAATGATGTATTTTCTCTGTGGAGAAAATGCTTATAGTATCCTCAAACCTGTACTCTTTTTGCATTATACTTCACTTGCAACGCATGTAACCATTGCCACTTGCTCACTCTGGTTTTTTCTGCAGCACACCTTTGTACCTTGCAGTTAACCTTATATATGGATCAGAAGTGTCAAAAGAATTGACTCCACTATGGTTTCTTGGACCCATAATTGTTGTCTTCTACATTAAGATGTTTAGGTCGATTTGTGGTCTTTATATATTCAGCTTCAAGCGGACGGTCAAGGTAATAAAAAATCTGCCTGCATTCTCCTTACTGGCGTATGATTACATATTCTGTGGAAAGCTTATACAAGCAATACGAACTCGTATATGGAAGCCTATGGCAGATATTAAAAACCTGAACTACAATGAAGAAAGTAGGAGAATATTGAAGGACTTCCAAGGCTGGTTAGTGGAGAGATACCTCGATTTTATTGAATCGGTATGGCCATGCTACTGCAGAACAATCAGGTTTTTGAAGAGGGCAAATTTGATATAATAACTAGGCTTTTCTTTAAAGACACTTAGTTAAAAGGCGCCAAGAAATAGAGATCACTTATTCTTTTCGGTTTTTGTTCTTTTTTGGTAAAATCGCTGAACCCCTTTTTGGATTGGGGTTCTTCTCTTGAGCAATTAGAGAGGATTGCAACCAAAAAGATGTCCAAGGGTGGTCCATTTTTTTTGTTCTCCTCGTCTCCATTGATTTTCTGTTCTCCTATCAGCTCATGCAAATTTTTGTTTCTGTAGGTTCAATAAAATAGAATTTAACTGATTGTATCATTGAACTCTTGTCAGTGTTATATAATTTTTATGGGTAATTTTGCATCTACTTATTGTTGTGTAAGATCGTTAGAATCTAATCTGCTCTTTGGGAGAGGCTTGAATTCATTCACAGGTTCCTTATTCACAAGTCCTCTCCTTGCCCCAGGGTCGGTCCATGGTCACATCTTACTAAGAAGATTTTGGGAATTAAATTTGATATAATCTTCATCTGAAGATGGAAAACATAGGCATGTTCATCACTCATTTTCGGAGAAGAAAATGAAGTCCCAGAAATGAACTAATGCTGGACATTACAGGTATGTCTCTCCTTAATTTTGAGTCATGAACTCACGGATAAGATCCACCTTCTCTACTCTTCAATAAGGTAAACTAATAGCTTCCCCAAAGTAACACCACAACTTGAGCATTCAGCATGGATCACTGCTTACAAAATCAAACATCCAAATCTCAAGATTTTATAGAATCCACTGAATATCCATGTACACTAGCGGCGTGCAGGGTTGGCCCGTAAAACAACAGAGACGGGGTGGGGGGCAGATCCAAAATTTGTAGAGGCTCTATTACACGATAAGAAAAATTATATATGAAATTTTAAATTTTTTTCGTGATGCTCCCCTAAACTTCCTGGGGTTTCCGATAGAGTTCCCTAGACCTACACTTTAATCTAGGTCAGCCCAAGAATCGAAATTTGCAAATCAAAAAACAATCTATTTTCATCAGGCGTGATGATACATAAGTAAGGTGTTTTCAGCAGCACAAGCTATCAAATTGGTTGTTGGATTCCATGCCATATGCAGCAACTTGGAGTTGAAATCAAAACCAAACTCATTACTTCCTGCACCAGCCAATCGTATCATGAGTGATCTGAATCAGCTCAATGTCAAGAGCACAATTCAATCCGATAAAAACGAAGCATGTAAAGTTCTAAGGGAAACATCTTAAATTTGGAATATAAAATTATTTGAGAAGAGAACTGCCTCTAGTTGCCTCCATTAAATATATCTGAAAACAATTGCAACGTCAACTGTTCTTATTTTGGAATCGGTGACTCTGGTTTCAATGGAAGGGGAAATCAAAATGACGGCACTTCCTACTCCTAATCGACTATGATCTTCAATTGAAGCTTATTTCTTTAGAGTCATCCAGAGAAAAAATGGTATTGTTTCTGAGTGATCAAGCTAATAATGTGGAATAGGGAGTGGTTTTGTTCCTATTTGGTTATGGATTTGAAGTGTGTTATTTTTTAAAATTTTACAAATCAAGAGAAAACGGTACGGCCCATGATGTAATGATATTAATACAATTTAATGATTAAATAATTCATTAATATTTTATTTTATACTAAAAAATACTAGTACTTGATCTTAATATTCGTAAATCAAACAATTTTAATTTAAATTAAATTTGCCGACATATTTTGGGACCGTAAACTAAAATACGAAGACAAAAACTTGTGTGAGACGGTCTCACGGGTCGTATTTGTGAGACAGATCTTTTATTTGAGTTATCAATGAAAAATATTACTTTTTATGCTAAGAGTATTATTTTTTATTGTGAATATCGGTAGGGTTGACCGGTCTCACAAAGAAAGATTCGTGCGACCGTCTCACAAGAGATCTACTCAAATACAAATTTACAGTTTTTCTTTCGATTTTTATCTTGAAGAACTTGAACCAAACCACAAATTATTGGTTTGGTTCTGGTCGCTATAAGAGGATTTCAGTTGTGATTTATGGTTCGGGTCTAAACATACCGGATATTGTTGAGGTAAAAATTGGACAAAAAAAATGAGAATGCTAAAACGACTTAAACGAGAGAAGATATAGCACCTTGTCTCGAAAATCCTCTAGTCAAGTTGCTTAATGATGATCGTCGGAGTCTCGGAGAAGGTTGGAGAAGCGACTTCCTGCAACAAAATATAGATCTTTTAAAAATATCAAGGTATCGTGAGCTTATAATCAAGATGGGATTTTGATAACAGAAGCAATATGGGCCAAAACTTGCATAGTCCTATCCCAAATATACAAATTACTGTAATACAAAGAAAAATGAAGTGGACGCACCATGCAAAATACTACATATAGTTTGGACCTGTAGCATCAAAAATTCACGTTTAGGAAAATATAAGCTTGTCTTCTGGTGACACGAATATGCTTCTAGTCTCTGCGATTCGGTCATGTTACAATGTCACCGAGCCATTGTAAGTTGGTCAATGTTAGACATGTTCGCTAACTCAGTAGGATGCTTGATTGCTTCCGTTGTTTCTTTCTAGAAAGTGAGAGGTACAGTTTTTTTCACCAAAAATGATCCAAGAGAACAGATTTGGATCTAAAACTTCCTGATTCTATGATTAACGTTTCATCACAAATAAAAACCAGAGGAACCAAAAAACGATAATGAACAAATAAGGAATCGTTCAAGATTCCGCACAAAGGTTAATTTTAAGCCTTTCAATGGGGTATAATTTCATGCATAGCACAACACCATGTACTGACTGGAATACACAGAGCAAGTTTTTTCTACAAAAAAGTAAATAGAATTTGGGGAGGGTAAAGTAAGATACCTATATGGATTTTTGCCAACTTCTATGGTTGTACCTTCTTCACTTCCAATACCATATGAAAATATGCGCAAATGATTGCTAATAAAGAATAATTAATTACAGTGAGCATAGAAACACAATATGATGGAAAACAAACAGACTGGAACATAATTTTCAGCCAGAAAGACTAACCTGTATGATCCAGTCGCGAAGTTAAGCCTGTCTCCGGCAAGACAGCAGTCAAATTTGTCAAATATTGCATCATTATTATACAAATCGCACAACTGTAAAATTTATAAAGTGATGCATCAGCAGAAGATAGAGAAAATAACAACTGTACGTAATTGTCAAGTGCAAAAAAAGAAGGAAAATAGAAAAAAAATTATTCCTTTTGCATAAATAAAAGTTATACCTCAGCCTTTACAATTGAATTGAAAATTGGTGTTGGGTTTTAGAACCCCTAATAAAGCTCATGTGAATTCAATCAATGAAAGATTATTGAAATAGCCAATGACATCACAAATCATTAATTCCAACAGTCTAATTTCGTATTTATTTTATTTTTATGCTAGATATAAAATCACCAAAGATACTACAAGCTACAGATGAAATAAGGTAACCATGTAAATCCTTGTATTTGCAAATGTTTATATCTACCAGTCCCAGACACGAGACAGCATGTGTAAATCCTTGTTTTTGCAAGTGTTTATATCTACCAGTCCCAGACACGAGACAGCATGATTAAATATATGTACAAATTAGAGGTTATGAAAATTTAATTAGAAGGCTTATAGCAATTTAAGTACTCAAACGATTTAACTACAGAAACTGAAAAGAAAAGGTTTTGAATCATACAGCAGACACAGACCTTAGGCCTCAGGTGCTCGTGAATCCTATATGTTGCCACCGGGCAGGTATCCATCCGCATATCCCAAAGCTTAAACGGAACGGAGAAGAAAAGGTAAGAGGCAAATATCAACAACATTAACCATTTTTTATGTAAACCATTTGATTACTTTGAAATTTACAATTTAACCTTAGAAGGAGAGAGGAAGAGGCAACATCCAAACACAGACTTGAATTAAGAATATGAGATTTACGAGTCTATGACACTCCGGTAGTAGAGGGGAAAAAAATACAAGACCATCTGTCAATCCAAACTCAAAATTCAAGAAAGAATTCAGTTCTTCACCAGGTTGAATCACTATGGGAAGGCATAAACTCTTAACGAGGAAAAAACAAGTAAAACATTAAACCAAATTAAAAAGTGGCAGAATCTGTCTGGAGCCGTTTTAAAGGAAAATGCTTACTTTCAGATTCATAAAATCGCGACATAAAATATGCCTTCCCCCATTTGCGAACTTCAAGTCAGTTATCGCTGCAACAATCTCTGTGAAGAATGATTTTTGTCCATGTGACTCATCTTTCAATCTATGAAATTACATTCAAATGTTATCAAATATGTTTGTGATAAAGCTACATATGTTAAAGTCACAATTACAGAATATTAAGTAGTATAACAGCAAAAACTCACATCTTTGCGCTGTGATCACATAATGCCGATAGTCTCATGTCCACAAGCCGAATAAACCCCCTTGAGCTGGAGTACGCCATCAGATTGCAATGATATGGATGGAATTCTGCTGAAGTGATCACCTCTAAAAAATGTCACAAGAAGATCAAATTAGCCTCCTAGCTGGCAAAAGTTACAAGATAACGGAACTTGAAGACAGTCTCTAAAAATCACCTGTAAGATCTTCCATATTTTCAGGTTTCATGTCAATGATATTGAAACACTGATTACTAATTTCAAGGTTCCACAAATTTATTCTAAGGTCATCAGCCGAAATAAACGTCTCCCCATCACTGTAAAACAATAAGCGAAACTCAATAGCCATTATGATTTGTATTTCAATAATGTTACACAAGAAAGTACTTGCTCCCCTTGCAAATTTTATATATTTCACCACAAATAATTCAAACCAAAGCAAAAATCAATTGACTGGTCAAAATGTTTACAAAAGAAATATAGAGCACATACATAAAACTAATCTTACTTGATATATATATACATATATAATTATTTATTTTCTTTTTTTCCTCTGTTGGAGGAGTAGAGAAGAAGGTCCCACTTAGATATCTGCTTACTCTAAGGACATAGCGCATGATGCGGTGCAAGATTCCTTTTTGGCACGTTGGATTTCACCCCACGACCAAATAAGACAATGATCAAATCAGAATATTTTGGACGATGTCGGATTTTAACAAATAGGTAGCTACTTTGATAGTAAATGGACCTATGAGATTAAGGGTGTTTAGAAACCTAAACAAACTATAAACCAAACCAAACCAAATCAAATATCTATTAATTCAAACATTGTATTTATGGGATAACCAAACCACATGGATCGATTTTCAGTCAATCAAGGTTTGAATTGTTTTTAAAATCAACCAAAAAAAAAATGGCTATTTCAATTTTTGGATAAAATAAATCAAACCAAACCGAGTACATTTATTATGGAAAAACATGTAACGATTTTTGTAAATTCCGTGTGATTTTTCTGGGATATATGACTATTTTATTTATTTTTAGTTTGTATTTTATTATTAGTGAGCTTGTCACAATCCAATTACATCAAGAATTTATTTATTGCATATTGTAGCCCAAAAAAACATAACCACATCCCAAAAAGTTCAGTTTTTTCATAAGTTGTAAAATTTTGTGACATGCATAAATATTTTAATTTATGATATTTTACTTACAATCATTCTATTACACGAATTAAATAAAATGTTCACTCAATTTCTATCAAATGTCAGTTGCTGCTTTTTACAAATTACAATATCTCAAGTATTAATTCATCATGAAACTCAACATTTAAAATCAATCATCCAAACTAGGTCAAACCAAAATTCATGGTTTGATTTGGTTTGGTTATGAAAAAATCATGATTTGGTTTGAATTTTTGTAGAATCGTTCGCTCGAATTTTCATCTAAAATAAACAGAACCATAGTTGAACACCCCTAATGAAAACTCATTTATATTTAGGTCTTCAAATTTGCGTTTTTTTGTTTTTCATAAAAAATTTTTTGGTAATATCTCGTCTCAGGAAAATCGAAATTCGATTTCAATTTGATTTCCTCGTTCCTTAAGCATGATAGTATCTTTTAACTTTGTTAAATATAGACTTTTCAATTTTGGAGATTTTTTTGGATTTAATTATTGTAAGTCCGTTATATAGATACGGGTATGATTATTATTAATAAGATAGTTTACCATTGAATTCAAATTATTGAAAGTGTTCTTATTTTTCATTATTTTCAGGATTTCTTGAATCAACAAGTAAATCCTTTAATATACGCTTCTGCTATATAATCACACAAGTTACAAAGTTTAGCAATGCCAAATTAAAATAGAGAACATAAAAAATGTTTCTAGAAAGAAAAGGTTCCAGAGTGTACCTATTGATTGAGATCGAGTTTGTATTGAAATCATGAGCTTGCGCATAAACTTTTCGACACAAAGCACGAGTAGAATCTGCTATGCATTCTAGCTAGAAACAAAACAAAACAAAACAAACCAAACCAAACTATTATTATAAACCACACATCACGTTGAAGCCCATACATCCTAAGATGAATGCTCTTATTAGAAGATCAGATACCAAATTGAGAAGATGAATACCTTGGATCGTCCTCCATTGAACAATGATACACCATTCACTGTAGTCTCTTTCCATTCCAAAGAATGGCCATTGGCAAGATATTCACTTTGCCCATTAATAAAACTTCTTTCAGCCAACAGAGAATTCTCTGAAGATATGGGTTGGCTGATATCCATTTTTTTTACTTGCTTTACTTTATGTTCCTTGACCTGCCTTTAGGCATGAATTAGCAAAATGGCAGGAAAGGACAAAAAAAAAAAAAACAAAGTGTATAAATTAATATCAATAGGATACTTACTGTAGCTGCCACTCTACTATGTTGATCTATTGACATGATTGGAAATTAGTATACTAGTTTCGAAGACTTGAGAATCCGAAGTAACTCAACATTATCTTATACCCAATAAAGTCAACAAAAGATTATAGTGGCAGTTATCAGTTCTTTAATATTTACTCATTTGAAAGTTCTCTCATGAATAAAAGATTTCAACTTGAGTCCAAATTATTTTACAGCACCAGAGAACATAAGACAATACACTTTTACTGATAAATGTTACAAGAAAATTGTACCTTCCATAGTTTAATAGTCTTGTCATTTGTTGATAGAATATATAATGATCCATTAGGTGTCACACACCACCTAATTTCATTGATCTTTTCTTCAATTTCAATGCTCTTTAAATAGTCAAACTGTAAAAACACGCATAGTCCAAATCATCACCACCAAAAAGAAGCATTCCAATACATTAATATTTTTTTAAAAGAATAGATTACAAGTTATAGAACACACCTCTGGCTCATGACTTTGGAACTCAGTTTTATATCGAAATTTAGGATGCCTCGAAACAACAAAATCGGGTTTCTCAAACTCCTCCCGTGAAGTGCATTTTAGTGACTCCTACATTACCAGTGAGAACAGATAATCAGCTTCTACGAAACCAACAATGTCTCCAAAGCAGCGTGTTTTTCAAAGCACACTCATTTTTTACAAATCCAATAATTTTTGGCGATCCAAAGAGTTCTTCAGTACATACTCTAGGTGTTCAACAGATTAAATAAAATATTCACACAAATCATCAACATGATGCCACACTAATCATTATCATCGCTTTAAATAAATAGAACCAAAATAAATCATCCCTGTATAATTGTACTACTGTTGTTAACTACCAAAACTTCCTTACCAGCTAAAAAAGGGAAAAATTCCACACCTCTTTACCATCTGTTTTCTCGAAAATTACGACCCGACCACCTCGATCGCCTACAGCAAGGTGATTTCCACTCTTGTCGAATTGAACTGCAGATATAATATCAACTGAAAATGCACCGAAAATAATTTTAAAAAAATCAGACATGATTTGAAACCAAGTTTTTGGAGGAAAAAAAACTGAATCAAAAGAGGAATTTGGTTAAAATTACTATTTTGCACTTCTTCTCCGGGTAGTTTATCGCCGAAGATTTGAGAGAACTTCCAGTCGGAAACGGCGAGAGAGGAAACGTCGGAGGAGCTGAAACTAAAACTCATTGCGGCTGGCCTCAAAACGACATCCTACAAGCGGCGGCTGAAGCTCAGGTCGAGTGGAAGTTGATTTTGTCCGAACAGAGAAAAGTGGTTTCCGTTATCCACTCGATTTCTCCAAAGTGTTCTTCAACTGAAATGTCCATTATCTTACTTTAAAGAGCAAGTAAATGTGGACCCCACTACGCAATCACCGACTTTTAATATTTCTAATTTAATTTTCATTAAATAATTTCAAAATGAAATTAATTAATCAAAACTAGGATTTTTTTTTTTTAAAAAAAAACAATATTGGAAATATAATAATCTAAGATTTATCTGGATTCTGGACCTTGGTTTTTTTATTTAAAATAAAAAAATAAAATTCAAGCCTATATTTGTAGTATTTTCTGAAAAATATTTTTCTAGAACATTCTCTGAAAATACGTACATTTTATTTTTAGAAAAAAGATTATCTTAGATAACATATCTAAACCAACAATTCACATTCTTATATCGAATAAGATATATGTAAATTTTTAATGTAATAATAATTGAGTATTTTTAGCGAGCGGTAAAAAAAATTATTAAAATAATGATTATCCAGGTGAGAAAACATATCTCTTCTCGTAAAACGAGTTAATCAGATTATTATTTAAAATGAAAAGTAATATTTTTTAATATAAAATTTAATATTTTATCATGAATAGAATCAAGTCGGAGATTCGCCGAGAAACTCTTCTAAATTCTAATTGCAAGTAAAAAAGACTCTCGTTATCAATTTCAGAGACAATCTCCTATTATCCTCCTCCCGAGTGCCTGATACAACTGCAATAACGAGAAACAAAACCTAAAAGTCATCAAAGATTGGATTTTGATATCTGAAAAGGATCGCTTGGAGAGGAAAAAAGATTGTATTTCAACAAGTGTTTTCACATGAAGATGATCGATCTCTATATTCTCCAATAACTTGATTCCATTAAACCTGAAATCGAAAATATCTTCATTCAAATCGGTCAAAGTTTATTATAGATCAAGGGAGCTATTTATCAAGAGTGGTAAGGAAATGAACTTAATAAAGTTGGTTTTCTCGTTCTCGATAGACTTCAACTGATCTTTTTCACCACACTGAAACGAGGGAGAATTCTATCTTTGGACGAAAAAGGCAGAATGACATTGTGCGGTTTTGCCTTTCCATCAAGAATGGAGAACAGTTTGAAAAACATCGTTTCCCAAGCTCTGTTGCATCTCCGGTAGTCAAGACTGAATCTTGACAGACAAACAACTCAATCCCAGTAAGAGCTGGGACTTTTCTCCCATCCCACATGGTATCTCCACCAACTCATGATAGCACATCCTCCGCTCAAGGCTTGGAAAGTTTTCATAATCAGCTTTCCAGTGCTTCAAGAACCAAATGTTTCAAGTCCACAACATTCCCCTTCATTTGGTTCTCGCTCTGTCCCAATGCATGTATGATCTCTCAATTTAAGTACTTCAAGATTGGGTGATGAACCATTTGTTGAGGTACCGTTTTCTTGGACCGAGATGCGGTGAAAGTTAAAAAATTTCAAAGAAATTACGTTTTTGAGAACCAAAATTGTAAAGATCGCAAATTTTAAATTATTTTGCAATTGAAATTTGTTCTAGGTTATCCAAATATTTTCTCTTATTATTTTATTTAAAATTATCAAGATTATCTAAAGTTGTGTGAGATAATTAACTCGTGTATACAATATCTATGGAACTCGAAGTTTAAAATGATATTATGCATATATTTTTATTTTTAGGGTAATTATAAATATGTCAAGATCGAAGAATTTAAATGAAATAATATATATACATGTGTGTGTATTTTGAAATCTTAAAGATATGATTTCAAATTTGTGATAAAATACAAAGATAAAGATATAAAATTNTTCGAAAATAGAGGTAGGCCAAGAAATTAAATAAAAACCTACACAATAAAGAAATGCATGAATGAGAAATTCAAAAGTTTGCTTACAAGATTTCAAGAAAAATCAAGAGTCCTATCTTAAGGATAAATGATCAATAAATTCGAAATTACATAGAAAAAATTTGAAAGTTTAAGAGTATAAATTAAGTTGTACTTCAGAATAAAAGAATTTTCGGATGCTGAAAAAATTAGACATGGAATTCGAAATTCCAGGCCTAGTTAGGGATTATTTTCGATAAAATGGACGATAGAGCTCGGAGAATATGATATCACTTATCGTCCAAGAACAGCCATAAAAGCTCAAGCTTTGTCAGACTTCATAATTGAAATGGTACAACCTGGCCAAGAAGAAGTCTAGAGGGTGTTTGTTGACGGCGCCGCCGGCAAAGAAGGAAGCAGAGTAGGAGTCGTCCTAGTTTCCCCCACATGTGGGCTTCAAATAATGAGGCCGAGTATGAATAAGTGGTGATCGGGATGAAAGCCGCCCGGGAAGCTGGAGCCACCCGAATCATCCTATACTCAGATTCTCAACTGGTTGCTCAGCAGCTCAAAGGCTCTTATGAAGTCCGAGAAGGAAGATTGAAGGAATATTAGAAAAGCATTCAAGAATTATCAAAAAATTTTAGTGATTAGATTGCAGAGCAAATCCCGAGAGAATAAAATGTTGAAGCTGATTGCACTGGCCAAAATGGCGTCATCCATAACAGGAGAAGGTGGCAGAGAGGTCATTCATCATACCAAGCTGGTGTTGACCATAGATACCAGCCCGGTAACTTCCCAGGAAAATTCATGGAAGACACCATTGCTCGAGTTCAGATCAAAAGGCCAATTGTAGGTAGGGATGGCAACTCTCCCCACGGGTTTGGGGCCCCGCGAGGAAAACCCGAAACGGGGATGGGGATCCCCGATTTTTTCGGGTTTGGGTTCGGGTTCGGGGATTTTTTTAAATCCCCGATGTAGTTCGGGGCGGGTATGAGATTACTATCCCCATCCCCGAAATCCCCGAACCCGTCCCGAAAATAATATTAATAATAAAATAATAGTATTATTAGTATTAATAATATAATAATAATATTATTTTTTAAAATATTAAAAATAATATTAATGATATTGATATTAATATTAATATTATCTCCAATAATAATAGATAATAATAAGTTTTTTTTTGAGAAAATCTCCGAATCCGTCATCGTCTTGGCATTTTAATATTTTTGAAATGGGGATGGGGGGGATGAGAAATTGATCCCCGAAGTTTCGGGTTTGGGGATTCCCCGAACCCAAAAAAGCGGGGATGGGGGTGGGGATGGAATTCGGGGATGGGGATGAGAATGGCAAACCCGCCCCGACCCCGGCCCATTGCCATCCCTAATTGTAGGGAGATGTTCAGCAAGCGCAGAAGGTTAAGAAGCAGTGTTCTCGATTCAATGTCCTGAATGGAGAGTTAAACAGGTGATCGTTCCACGGCCCCTTGCTCAAATGTCTGGACGGGGAGGAAACCCGGTATGTGTTGAAAGAAATTCATGAAAGATGCTGCAGGGATCATATGGGAACGACATCACTTACCCGAAAGAACTATTAGCTGGATACTGGTGGCCTACTATGAGTACAGATGCCCGAAAAATAGTATAGTCTTGCGAAGGGTGTCAACTTCATGGTAATTTATGTCACATCCCAGCTTCGCCTTTGCATCCAGTTCGAGCATCCTGCCCTTTCTATCAATGGGACATGGATATTGTGGGGCCTTTTCCGGTAACCCGAGCTCAGAAAAAATTCTTGCTGGTAGCCGTGGGCTACTTTTCTAAATGGGTGGAAGCTGAATCCTTAGCCAAAATCACTAAAGAAGAGGTATTGAAATTTTTATGGAAAAACATAGTTTGTAGATTTGTGCTACCCAGGAAGTTGATATCAGGTAATGGCCGACAATTCCAAGATCGAAAAATCATGGCCTAGTGCAAAGAGATAAAGATTACTCAGTCATTCATCTCGGTAGCCTACCCACAAGCCAATGGACAGACAGAGGTCACTAACAGAGTAATTGTGCAAGCTCTGAAGGCTAGATTGCAAGACATAGGGAAAGATTGGGTGGAAGAAGTAACTAGTGTTCTTTGGGCCTATCGAACCACTTCTCAGACTGCCACTAAAGAAACCCCTTACAGCCTGGTTTATGGATATGAGACAGTGTTACCAGTAGAGATCGGTCAAAATCTGCTAGGGTTCAAAGCTACCCGGAAGGATATGATGAAGCTCGAGCCCATGAACTAGATTTGATAGAAGAAAAAAGAGAAAGAGCAGCCATTCGATGGAAGCTAACCAAAGACTGGTCATGCGAACTTATAATCAGAAAGTCCGACCCCGAGAATTTTAAATAGGAGACCTGGTTCTAAAGAAAGCTAACCCGGCTGGAGCAGTAGGGAAATTAGAAGCCCGTGGGAAGGGCCTTACAAAGTAATAAGAAGACTCAGTTCAGGATCATTGTATTTAGAAGATACTAGAGTCGATATTTGAAAAGGTTCTGGAATGCTTTTCATTTAAAGAAATATTATGCTTAAAATTGTACTTGTTATCTGGAATATTAACAAAGATATTCTTCATAAAAATGTGCAAAGCATTATAATTTATTAAACCCTAGAGGCATGAGGCCCCAAAACTCTATTAAACACGGGAGGCATGAGGCTCCGATACTCTATTAAACGCGGGAGGCATGAGGCCCCGGTAATTTATTAAACATGGAGGCATGAGGCCCTAGTACTATATTAAACCGGGAGACACGAGGCCCCGGTAGTCTATTAAACCCGGGAGACACGAGGCCCCGATAATTTATAAACCCATGAGGCATGAGGCCCCGATAATATATTAAACCGGGAGAAATGAGGCCCAGGTATTTTATTAAATCGGGAGGCATGAGGCCCCGGTAATTTATAAACCTGGGAGACATGAGATCCCGGTAATTTATTAAACCAGACGTATGAGGCCCCGGTACTCTATTAAAACAGGAGGCATGAGGCCTCGGTAATTTAATTAACCTGATAGGCATGAGGCCCCGATAATTTATTAAATCGAGAGGCATGAGGCCCCGATACTCTATTAAAAAAGAGAAAGGAGGCCTCGTCAATCTATTAAACGCAAAGGGCAAGACAGACCGACTATTTTTCAAGACTGGTAGTATTTTTCAAGGTTTTAATGTTATACTTGAAGAAGAATATTGATTAAAAAAAAGTCGGTTATCCAATGACACTTAGAAAATTCTTGGATTCTTACAAAAATTTCAAGGTATTTTGTTATCAATTGGTGTATCAACAAAGTAAAGACAGACAAAAATAATTTCATTGATAGAAGCCCGAAGGCACAATCCTATTCTACGTTTGGGGGGTCTTCAGGCTCCTTCACATGGGAATCTTCGCCTCCTACTTCAGAAGTCCGAGCATCCTCCTATCTTGTTTCCTCATTTTCTTTATGCAACGAGGAAATGGCCCTATCAAAATCCGGGAAATTCTTTTTATCGACAGGAAGAAGTCCTGCCTCCTCGAACTGGTCCCAACATCTGTCAAAACTCGTCTTGAAGAAGGAATACGCCTTATCTTCAACCGCTACTTTAAAGTCAGGAGATTCGAGGAAGGATGCCCGCCGTTCTTCTTTGGACTGCATGAGGGTTTCCAAAGTAGATTCGGCTGTAATGGCCAGGGTGCTGTAGCGATCGAGCTCTTCCTTCAGAGAGTTGACTAGCGCCTCTGAGGATGAAAGCTCCAAAGTAAGTGCGTTGGCCCGAGCAGCCGCAACTTCATTAGCTACCCGGGCCTCCTTCAAATCCTCCAAGGCAAACTCCAACTGTTGATGGGACACCTCAGATTCCGTTCTCAGACCATTAACAGCATCCTCATGCAGAAGCCGAGCTCTTGCTAACTCCCCATGGACTTGCTGATGCAAAGTGTTAAGGGTCCGTGCTAGGGTCGCTTCCATTTTGGGAACGACGACAACTTCCTCATAAGCAGAAACCAACATTTGAAGACCCTATAAGAACAAGGATTAGAAGTATACTTATCTAAAAAAAAGGAAGTATTCAGAAGGAAGACTTACCGACAAGGCCCGGGCAGTACCCTCAAAAAGCTTGTGATTAAGACCCAGTCCTCGGAGGTAGGCTTCCTACGCAGAGAAAATCAATCCTTTCAGCAATCGGACCTCGGTAGAAGAAACTCCGTCGAGGAAAAGACTACCTCGAGCTTTGGGAGGACTGGAGTGAGTCTGTCTTGGAGGGGAGAAGCCCGTTTAAACTACTCGGGAAGGGCCCTCATCCCCATCCTCGGTATCACTTACCAGGACCGTCTCGGGGGCGTTGGTTGCTTTTATTTTCCTTCGGACGAGAGGAATGTGGTCATCTAAATCCCCGAGAGAGTTGGGTGGATTGGCTTCCTGTTGTGAGGATGGGACGTCCTCCCCGAGCGCAGTCTCAAGCGGGGTCTCAACCAGTGGCTGGTTTTCACCCAAAGCCCGGCTCTCTTCAGCAGCAGCCTTGGCAAGAGTTTTTTTTCTCTTTGCTCGCCTTCCGAGCTGCCTTTTTCTCTTCTTCGGCCTTCTTTTCCAAGGCCAGTCTTCTCGCGAAGACTTCTTGAATTTCTGAGTTATCTGTCAAAAAACAGGGTGAAGAGAATAGCGAAGCTATTAAAACAAGTATAAAATAATGAGCAAGAAAAATAGGGAAGTAAATTACTGGGTTGAACGCGTCGAGTCAGCAATCGCGTCGATCACCCTGTCTGTAGGGTCTCCTACCCGGACACTCAACCCATATGCAACCAAATTCTCTTCAGAAAGGAGGAGGGAAGAGGAAAATTTCTTCCTTTCCACAAGCTCTTGGCTTCAGTTGAAGGGCTCCTCAAATTTATAAACCTGGGGAAAGGCAAGCAGAGTAGGAAGGTTGGGTAGAAAGCCAGTCAGGCATGGAAGTTGGGGGGGGGGGTAGGGTGATATAGTTTTTAAAGAAAAAGTGATATCATCAAGGAATCGGCTCTTCAAGCGGGCAGACAACGAAATGTGTTGTCCCCAAATCGACACACAAAAAAATAATGAAAGACAAGAGGGTTAATAATAAGGTTGTGCATCTTGAAGAGAATAAAGGTTGTGGCCATTATATGGAAAGAGTTAGGATGAAGTTAGTAAATGGAACCCCGAAGAATTGGGCCACTTCAATGAAGAAGGGATGAGAAATCTGAAACCACTATGAATTTGGTCCATGATAAAAGTACAAAAACCCTTCGAGGGCTGATTAGCCCGATCGGAGGGACTAGGGATACGGATTTGGTAAGAAAAAGGAATAGTCTAGGACTCTAAGATCCTCCTCCGCCCCAGGGCGTAGAGTACTTTCCATGGCAGAAAACCAGGGAGCACTTGGAGCCCAAGGTGAGGCGAGCTAGGAACCCGGGCCTTACCCTTTCCCTTTTTTAGAGCTCGGGAAGGACCAGAAGCATAGGGCTTGGTTTTTTGCTTTTGATTTTCTGTGGATATGATTGGAAGAAAGCTTCTTGGGAAGGCAAGAGGAAGAATCAGAGCGTGTCGCTAGAGACTCATACTCAGTCGAGTCGCGCGCATTCTCTCCGGAAGTAGAGGAAGTGGAGTCTGACATAAGTAGGAAAAAAGAAAGGTAGAAAAACTTACGAAGTTGTTGAAACTTGACGAAAAAAGTAGTGATCGCTGGAGGAGAAGACAACACGCCGAAAAAACGAGAGAAGTTGGAGAGAAAGCAAGAGCGAAAAAGTGGAAAATGGTGGAAATCTATTGTTTTATATAGCCAAGGGATGCTCAATCTAAACCGTTGATCTAAATATAAATGAACAGATAAGATGCTCTTTGAAAATTGTGCTAGGAATATGAACAGACGGATACAGAATTCACAGCGATATCAGAATTTTTAACTATTAAGGCTTACCTCATGCTTATATCAGCCCTGTGCCACATAAGCTTCTCGTCCAGGCATATTCCTTGTTACTCGGGACAGCGAGTAGAACTCTAGCCCGACTATTTCGGGGGGAAGTGGTGATACCCCGGGGAATATCCTATTCTCCGGTCATCCCGAGAAGACGGAAGGAGGAGCCCGGGTAGTAGGGGTTCAATGAATCTTGGGCGACGGAAGGAAAGGACCCAAGGGCAAAAGCCCGAGTTACAAGCGTCCGAGGGGAGTTCTGACACCAGGATTTTTTCCCGAGCATCACAATACATGTGTCGTGTTTTAAACTATAGGTATGGTGTATCATGACTTGGTCATCATTAGGAGACCCTTTGACGTGTAAAAGAGTGACCGGACTCAATCGAAACAAGCATGTGTTGTCAGACCTAACAGTGTTAGTAAAACAGAAGCATGGACAGCCATACCCTCATGAGTAGTAGTTGGGTACTGAAAACAAAATTATTATTGATTTTCTTACCAAGGTTTGTTTATTACTAAGGGATATACATATTCCTTTGCAAGAAATATTTACTCTCCTCTCACAGAATATTGATTTGAGTGTCAGAGTGACTACGTCGAAAAACCATCTGATGCCACACTAACGATCTCTGTTATTCCTTGATTGCGTAGGTATTTCTAAAGCCAAAAAAAAAAAAACCCTTTCCAGTACAACCCTACTCCGACCCAGTGAAATTGCTCACCCATCTCACACCTAATTCACCCGATCGCATCAGGTGTTGAATATTGATGAGGCCGGAGCAAGATTTGTTCTAGATTTAGTTTGATAGAAACTAGAGTAATATATGCCATGATCTATATCAGTTGCAGAAACAAAATTTATTGAGAAACTTTAATTTTCTGAATATTTATGAGGAGTTAACAAAATAATTAAATTTTTAAATATAAATTTACTTTTTAAATCTCTAACTAAAAATTATGTTGCATTATGTCAATAATTTATATATTTATAGTAAAAAAAATGTTTTTAAGGTTAAACAAGAGATTCTTAGCAAATATCTAATGTGAAAAGTATCATTCATATTTCCACAAATTTATTATTAAAACATAGTTTTCTTTATTATTACCCAAAAAAATAGTTATTGTATCTGTAATTATTTAATTTTCCAAAAAATAAATCCTTATAAAAATTTAATTTATTTACAAATGTATACTTCAATTCACATTCTTTTTTTTTTTTTTTTAAAAAAACTTGTTATTCAAACAATACATTATTTTATGAAACTGAAGTAATTATAACCTATCTCCAAAGCAATTAAATGCAATTGATGTGCAAGAAATTCTTGGAAATTTGAATTTTTCTTTAACATAGTCCTAGCCAAAATTGATGTTTTTAGCTGAAGACCTGGCTGAGCTAATATTACGAATATGCAGAAAGTGTTGTTTATATGCGTTTCTGGGAGCATAAACTTCAGGTGCTGATCGCTTCGATGAGTATTTATTTATATGGAAGGAATATGCAGTCATTAGCACCCGGTATTAATCCTTCAATTATTCTTCATTGTTTCCCCAACAAGGCACCTAATACCCATAATATAAGTTCAGCTCAATCTCGACAGCTCGGACAGTTGAAAGCCCGATAACCAAGTTATATTAGTAGGTCATCCGGGAGTTCATTCTAAGCTCAGACGGCCGACCTGTCCAATATCCGTTATAATGACAAATTACGAGAATTGGGTCGACTTGCTATCCGACCTAACTACATGGTTATTTAACCAAGGTGGGAATTTCATATTCCGAGATCTTGAGAAGGCCATGGTCGGCACGGTACACATTAGAAGGACTCGGGTTTCGTAGTATGGCTATATTCGATGCTACCTTTGTGGGTATTGCCCTGACCCAATCAAATTTTGCCATGTGTCAATATTTTTTTTTTTTGTTTGAATCCAAACCATGAGTTGAAATTGAGATTGCCACATGTCATCCATCGGCTGGTTCAGGGCAATGCCCTTACAGCCATCATCGAATGAACCATTCGTATGGGCCACATTCATATACACAAATCTTCTATTTAAGGGAGGAGTATTATAAAGATTTGATATGATCTTATATAAGATTGTGAAAATCTAGAGTCCTACAAGTAAATAGTTCTAATAAGAAATATCTTTACTCGTACTGTAACTCTTCTACTATAAATATCAGGGTTGGTGATGTTATTACTCTATATTTTTCCTCTTCCTAACTTGATCGTCGCAGAGTATACGCGGAAAAATTTCCGACCACTTTCTCACATTTTTTTGTGTGTGTTTCAGGTCACTTTTATCTCCGAGCTGACCTCCTAGAATACATCCCAACCCTTAGATAGATATCACTATTTTTATCAATACCACCACCTATTCAAGGAATAATAAATTTGCAGATAATCGTTACTATAAACTTCCCAATTAATGTCATTACGGGACAAATCTAAGAACATCATCTGGGGATATATTTGAGTTCGAGACCTGCGTAATACAAATACATAAAATAAAACTAAATAAATAAATAGAGGTTATGATAAGCCTTCAAGCTTCAATATTATGCACAATATTCCAAGAGCTGTCAATTGTCTTCTTCATGTGCATCCATGATAATTTTATTCTCCAAGCTCCAATATATATATATATCCTCAAATTGAATTTGGAGCATCTTTCTGGCATGTAGACACACAACGTACACAAACTGTTAATTAAATACTAATGATGTCCCAATTACATTTATATACTTATAATTTCTCAATCATTTATCAAATTTCGACACATGCATGCATTAGCTGGATTGGGTGGCAACTGCACTACCATGCCTTGGCCTGAGGAACCATGATGTCCCAGCTCTTACCAAATTACAGAGATCAAACAACCATTTCTAGCCAACAATAACATAAGTAAGCCTTTATANATCAACCTTACCGATATCAACCCTACCGATATTCACAATGTGTGTGTCTATATATATATGTGTGTGTGTGTGTCTATATATATGTGTGTGTGTGTCTATATATATATGTGTGTGTGTGTGTGTCTATATATATGTGTGTGTGTGTGTGAATTTTTTGTGTGTGTTGAAATTGTCGTTTCAAATGATTAATTATTGTGCGTCCGAAAAATATTTGAAATAAAATTTTATGAATTTTTTTTTCCCAATCATTATGGAAAGTTGTCCACATAAACTAATAGGGATGAATTTAGAAATCAGATAAATATTTTTAAATCATATAACTGCTCAAACATTATATTTCGATTTTTTTATCGAGTAAAATCAATTATTACACCTAACAAATATTGATTATAAAAACCATTCAATTAAAATATATTATCTTAAGTATTAATCATCTTATATGAGAGGATTAGCTCTCTCATTAGTATTTATTGAATCTTCCCCTATATGAACCTCATATGCATGTATCATGATGATTCTACATTAAAAGATAAAAATTTGTGTGAGACGGTCTCATGGGTCGTATTTTATGAGACAGATCTCTTATTTGGGTCATCCAAGAAAAAATATTATTTTTTATGCTAAGAGTATTTCTTTTTATTGTGAATATCGGTAGGGTTGATTCGTCTCACAGATAAAGATTCATGAGACCGTCTCACAAGAGACCTACTCATATTAAAATTCGATAATTCTAAACTTATTCTGTATCTTTCCTTGTTAAAATGTAATCTCTACAATTTTCAGAAAAGGCGTAAGGTGTTTATACTAAATTGTAAGGTTTTTATACTAAAAGTTATAAATTATGGTAACAAATCTATAAATAATGAAGTTATATATATATAATATTCTAAAACACATGCAATAATATAAATATTACGTTTAATTTGTCCACGAGAACAGTTGTACATTTTACAATATTATTTTTAAATTCAATGTAATAAGAACTAAAAAGATATTTAAGATCTCATTTTATTTTGTGTGAAAAATGTAGCAATTCAGGGTTAAAATTGCAATTTTCTCCCCTGAAATGGTATTAAATATCCCCTTAATAAAAAAGGAAAATCAGGAATATATACTTTTTAAATCAAGGAATATATTCTACAATATTAAAAAAAAAAATTGGTGGAGGATTTGGATTTAAGAAAGTATTTCAATGAATAATTTGAAATGACTCGGTCCTTACTGAGTTGAATTTGGAATATACTAAAATTGTCTAAAATTAAATATGCGAGATTTAAATTCAATGTAAAATAAATTTATTAAAAAAATCAATTAAATTTTTTTAAATGAATTTATGTGTCCATTCATCCAATAATAGATATCTTGTGAGACGATTTTATGAATCTTTATCCATGAGACGAGTCAACATTGTCCATATTTATAATAACAAGTAATATTTTTGGCATAAAAATTAATACTTTTTTACGTCTGATTCAAATAGGAGATATGTCTCAAAAAATTGATTTGTGATACCGTCTCACAAAATTTTTTATGTTCAACCAAATCCAACCATAAATAATCTTTTATCCAAATTCATAGAATTACTCAATTGATAATCTGCAATATTTTAGAAGTGAACCACAAATTGTGCATTTAAAATGAGAGGCAAAGAAGGCACCAAAAAGGTAGGGTCCCTTCATTTAATTGGAGTGTCCCTCTCACTCCTGAATAATCTTAGGCCACATTTGTCACCATGCATTTACTCTTTCAACGTCTCTCTCTACATTTACTACACACTCTTTTACCATAGAATCTTTCACTCACTAAGTACTTAAAATTATAATATTAATACAAATAAAATTTTTTTTTAATTATATTTGAAACTCGAAATCAAGAATTAGTTCCAAATTTGGATCTTGGTACCAAATATGTTATAAACTATGGTCATAAATAATATCTATTAAACTTGAGATTGATAACAACAAATTTTGGTATTATGATTTATGGGTACACAAATTTATTTGTATCTTATCTAAGAATAGGTTTTTTGTGAGATGGTCTCACGAATCTTTATCTGTGAGACATGTCAATCATACCGATATTCACAATAAAAAGTAATACTTTTAACATAAAAAGTAATGCTTTTTCATGGATGACCCAAATAAAAGATCCGTCCGACAAAATACGACCTGTGAGACCGTCTCACACAAGTTTTTGTCCTTATCTAAATATTACCCAAAATCAAATGATCCTGTCATTTAAAAGTTATTATAAAAACCAATAATTATACAAAAAGAATCTATCAATTTTTTTATGTTAATTATTTTTTTTATTATAAGTTTTTTTAAGTATGAGACTATTACACTTTTCACTCAATTCTTTTTATTATAAAAACCATTTCCAACATGCATGAGACCTCTCTCTTCCATTCTTATCTTTACTGCATTACACACACTAGGGTGTGTGTGTGGTGTTTCTCTGTCAATCTCATGTGCTTCATCTCATCTCTTACTCAACTCCTTCATTCACCACTAAAACCATTTTATCTATTTCACTCTCTCACTTCAATCATTTATTTATTTATATCTTTTTCACTTTTCTCTATCTCACGCACAAAAAACACACACACCGTTTACCAGTAGATGCACTAATATAATTATAAGAGAGTCATTTACACTCCACATTTGCATGCTCTGTGGTATGCCAAGAAATGGGCTTTAAAGTTTCTCTTTGTTTGATTTTTCTTTATTGGTTGCTTCTTGTTCTAAGTTTGAGAGTTGATGGCATTGGCGATGAGGTTTCTGTCAAATTATTACGAGCCCCTCGTGAGTTCTCTAATATAAAATCAGCCACGTTTGCTTTTGAAGTTTTGGTGGGTGGCAATGGCGGAATTTGCACAGATTGCTCCACAAATTGCAAGGTTGGTTTCTAGTTCTTACACAAGCAAAAATATGCTATCCTTGTGGGTTTTTTAGATGCGATTTCGGTCTGATTTGTGTAAATGCTAAAAATTGGACACAATTTCAAGATTTAAGTGCCATCTCTCTGTGGTTGCTTTTCGAGCGGCTTAATCTTCTTGAACAAGTTTGTCTTTTTAATATAGTTCAATTCAATGCATGTACCTGTAAAAAAACGAAGTGCTGTATTTATACTGTGTCTAATTTGATTCACTTGTCAAGTTGTGATTTTAGTTTATTGCAAATTTTTTTAAAAAAAATTTATAGAAAGAAATGCCTACTCTCTGTTTTTTTTTTCATTATATAATCGAATGTGCCATATCAGGTTTAGTTCCCTTGAATTTTGTAAATTAATTTGTACAAACATTACAAATGCAGCTGGATAATAGCACATTTTCAGCTTGTGAAGGTGGAAATATGACCTATACAAGTCTGCTAGATGGAAATCACACATTTGAGGTGTGCACCAATGGGTTGTCTGGAGTTGCCTGTGCCGGCTATGATTGGATTGTTGGTTGAGCATCCTCCTATGTTTCTTTAACTTGCACACCTCCTTCTTAATTATTGTGACATTAAGCAGTGTTATCCACCTAAAGTCTGGAAAATTATTTGCTTCAAATGTCTTTAATATGTATGCTTAAGAAAAAAATTTCGTTTCATTCCATTCCAATACTTGCTGCTGGCTTTAAATAGCTTGCTTTTTTCGCGTTAGGAGTGTCAAAATTTTAATTGGGACTTATTAAATCAATGTAATATGAATTTCCATCAATGGGAGCTTATAATTCTTGAGATATATTGCATGGTATCATGCATTCTCAATTTTGCTTATCCTTTTTTAAGGATAACACCCCAGGCAAGTGTTTTTTAATCAATCTCAAGTGACAACATTGTTTATCCAATAATATCCTTCACGCGGATAAGGTTTCTACACACCAAAATGCAGGGTATGATGAAATATGGATAATAGTTGGCAATGGTGATTCTAAAGGTGGGGCGGGGGGCGCAATAACCCTCACATGAGAAAAAACTTGATGGTTTTTCGACAATGCATCATTTCTCCCCCTTGATTCCCTGGATCCATTCTCTGATGTTAGGAAAATATTTTTGCGTAAGTTTAGTTCTTCTAGTCAAATCATCTTTCCAAACTACAGCCTGATCTAATTTGTACTTCTTGCAGACACTATTAACCCAACAGCATATGTTACTACTCCAACGCCCTTTACTAGTGCTTCTCATGTCTTAGTGAACATATCTTTCAGTGAACCTTGTGGTGGTGGAGGTGGTTTCAGATGTTCTTCTATAAATGCCTGCAACGTGAGTAGGTGGTCAGCTGAAACTCGATCGAGACTCAACAATGCTCTGTTTCTTTCTAATGGTTTAGTTGGAAATCGTAATTTCAAATATGCTCTTGCTGACTACCTTCTTTCTTGACAGCTTCTGGTTTATGGTGCTGGTGAGGTTGTACCTAGTACATTTAACATAGTTCAGCCACATTTGAAATATTCTATTGTTGTCCGTGTGTCTCAAAGAATTCAATATGGACGTGTGATCTTGGTAATGGATAGAAGTTTCTGTTCAGACTCTGCCGGAAACATATTTGCAAGGAGTAAAAATTCGAGTTATTTCATACACATTGGTGAGTCCAATTGCTGCATTTTTTTAAAAAAAAATGAAATTGTAGCCTGATTTCAATTTGTAGTTGAATGCATACCGAGTGATCTATTGTTTTGGATTTATGCAGATAGAAGAAGCAATCATGTGAACTTGAAGACTCATATACACGAAAGACAACTTCCAATTGAAAGTGAAACTAGAACTGTACTGGCAACTAATAAAAAGAGGAACCTAAAGGTGTACTTATATTTCACGGAACCAGTCCTCAACTCATCCACTGAAATTCTAAATTCCATCACCACAAGTGAAGGATCATTTGTGCCCGTCAGTGGGGATACCTTTGGAAATCGAAGATTTGGCTATCAGGTTGGTGATGGTGAACACTGCCTAATTGAATTTATTAATTTCTATCGTGCTTACAAGCATAACAGACCTGTTATATTTACAATATTTGTATTTCTCACCTTTTCTTTTCTTTATCAAGTTGCAGCTAACAGATGTAGTGGAGATGGCTGTTGTTACTGTGAGCGTGCAAACAAACTTAGTAATCAGCAGACAAGGGATCTCTGTTACTCCTGTACCTCCCATAACTTTTCTTTATGGTATTTGACGTTACTTTTGAACTCTCGTTCTACACCAATACTTCGTTGCTTGAAACTTATTGGAAATTTTTTCCTTAGTTTTGAATTCTTTTTATGTTTTTAGATTCTCAAAGGCCTACAGTTAGTCTGAGCACAAGCAGCAAAATGCGAACAAAAGAAAGGAGTATTCCGATTGTGATAAAATTCGTGAAGCCCGTATTTGGCTTTAACTCATCTCTTATAGCCATCTCTGGTGGTCATTTGCTCAGGTAAGCTGCTTCATAAATTGATTACTGGTCGTGGACAAAATTTCTTTTTGTCATCAGTTTGGTTTTGTGTTATTCAGTTTCCGGGAGATGACTAGAAGCATCTATGCCGTGCATGTACAAGCACTCGCTGATTCTATATCAGTCTATATTCCCGAAAACATAACCACAGATGTCTCTGGAAATAAAAATAGAGCATCCAACACTCTACTAATCAGGCACTGTAAGGATTCTGTCTCTAAATTCTTGGAAAACATCGAATCTTTATGAAAATAAATTTGAGGGATTTTTTATATTTTGATTCACAATTTTTTTTTGGTTGTGCAGATTCTGTGCCGGTGGAATCTTTGGTTCTTTCAACCTTTGTTACTACTGCTTTTGGTGTGACATGTTTGATTGGAGGGTTTCTCACTGTTTCAACAGCAACACTTTTATCTTTTGGAGCATTCTCCAGGCCAAGTTCTATCTTATCCTCCGACCCTGCAAGATATATTTTTGTAATTTCCCTTCTCGTTCTATAGTCTTATGGATTGAAGAAATATAAATTAACATTGACTGAATTTCGATGATTTTAAAATATGAAGAAATTTGGATTCAATTTTGTCAGTATGCTCTATATAATTGCATGACAAAAGGAAAGGAAATGTTCTTTTTTTGATAAAATTTCATGAGAACTTGAAACTTGTTTGACTGAAATTTTTCTTGAAAAGCTTCGATACAATAATATTTACCATTTTATGAATTTTAAGCAACTTCCATGTCTTTTTTACTTTGTGCAGAGAATCGCTTACCACATTCAGGTGTTTGCCTTATCTAAATGGCTGGCAGTTACTTTGCCTATAGAATATTATGAATTCGCAAGAGGTCTGCAATGGAGTATCCCTTACTTGAAGCTCCCATGGGAGAGAAAAAATGTCCTGCCAATGATGGTTGGATCGAGTTCTTCTAGGAGCCGACTAGTACATAGCTCTGCAATCCGTGAAACAGGAGTTTTCAAGGGTGTTCAACCAAGAGCTGGCAGTCTGGAATCAGCAGCCAAAGTGTATGGATTGCCACTGACTCCAATGGAATACATATCCTATTTTGAGGTCAAATGTCCTTACTTTTATTCGCGTTTTTAACATGTAATACTGGTTACAACAGCATTTGTGTGTTCATTTGTAGATTTCCCCCGCTCAAAAAATAGGATCTAACTTGAGTCGAGCCAACTCATGAACCTGCCGATTAGACAGGAGACAGTCTTCTCGAGCTCAAACATTCGATTTGAGCTCAACTTTAGTAGTTCAAAAGTTAGTCAGCTTGACCTACGAGCTTATTTTTTTTCTATATATTTAAATGATGGATAGAATATGTATAAAAATATTTATATATATAATCAATATTATTATATAAAAGCGCTGTTAATCATTTCATAGATATTGCTCATGAAATAGCCTGAGCTTGCAATGCAAACTAATTATCTGTCCTTGCAAACATAGTCGTTAAACAAAACCAATTAGCCAAGTGGAGCCCATGAGTCAGATCATGAGCTCGACTTTGAGCTTTTTTATTTTTGTTCGATGAGTTTGAACTCAAAGTTAAATTTTTCTGAGTTGTGCTCTGGCTGGTGTCCTTGAATAATTACAAGCTCAAACTCATTACATTTCTATACACGTGTGAGAGGGTAGCATACTCCATCTTACTGCATGAGAAATATAGGCTCAGGTGGTTGTTTGCCGCTTTGTCCAGTGTAGAATCATTCTTTGTTATCCCGACCTTATTATTGACTTATATTTATTGCAATTTTGCAGAGCCATAATATTGTGCCTCAAGCTGAATATATTTTAGATCCAAGATATTCACATGGGTAAGTATTTTAAAAAACTTCTGATGCTCATCTATTTGATCTTATTTTGGTGAATTCAACTTCGACAGAAGCAAACTTTAATCTACATTTATCTGGTAAAGAGCCAAGGTCCGATATCTTGTTATAAATGCATTCGGTAAAACGAGTTTGTATTTACTATTTAGTTATGTGCTAGTCACTTTTGTTAACCGATCAAACTGTTTATTTCTAGGTGGAGAGATTTCAGTAGAAGCATGTTTTGGTTATCCATAATTGGTGGCACCTTGATTCTGGTCCATGTTTTATTCCTTTTTATCCTTAAATTCAAGAGGAAAAACAACGAAAAACGGAGCTTTGGAGCTCTTATTTTTCCAAGATTCGAGATATTTCTGCTAATTCTTGCGCTACCATGCTTCTGTGAAGCTTCAGCTGCTTTGCTCAAAGGTACTTAAAATTAACCATCTCTGCCAATATATGTGTTCGTTCTGAATCATTTTGGCTTTTGATATTTTTTTTCCTGATTAAGAAAGTATGTTTTATTAAACGTGGCAAGGTGGGACGTCTTCTGGAATGGCCATAGGCTTTCTGATCATGAGTATAGTTGCTTTGGTTATGTTATCATTGTTTTTGTTCCTTTCCTGCGGAATCACGCTAGGGAAGCTGCTTCAGTACAAGGAAGTACATCGTGAGGGACAAATATTTCGATGGTATAAAGAAATTATTCGAGTCATACTGGGTCCTGGTAAAAGAAGCCAATGGACGTGGAAGAACCGCCCTGGTTCAACTAATCTTACCATTTTTGGCCCTCTATTTGAGGATCTTAGAGGCCCTCCAAAGTACATGCTGTCTCAGATTTCTGTTGGTCGTGTGAACAAACGTGATGACAGAATAATCGCTTCTGATGACGAAACGGAAGATGCAGAAGCACCCATAATTCAAAAATTGTTTGGAATTATGAGGATTTACTACACATTTCTTGAATGTTCAAAACGTGTGGCACTCGGAATCGTGGCCGGTGCTTATGTACAGAACTCATCCTCAAAAACTCCAACGATCATAGTACTTTGTATGACCTCATTTCAACTGTTCTTCATGGTTCTTAAGAAGCCATTCATTAAGAAAAGGGTCCAACTAGTCGAGATTGTCTCAGTGTCAAGTGAGGTCGCCATTTTTGCAATCTGTTATGTTTTCTTGGAACAGAAGTTTTCCCCCCAAAACGAGAGGAAAATTGGGATTTCGATGCTGTTGATTTTCTTGTTAGCCTTTCTAGTCCAAATGATCAATGAATGGCGTGCATTATACCGGCAGATAAAGCGTCTGGATCCCATTAACAACTCATTTTTACGAGGTTTGGAAAATGCTTTAATTGGATTCCTCTTGTTCTGCTGTCCCCACGGTTTGGTCAAGGATCTCGACCGAAAGTTCCCTTTAAACAACACTCCTGAAACGGCAGAAACAACTTTTTCTGTTAATAGGATTCAGAGCTTGGGGAGCGCGGCCTCGGGAGACAAGTCGTGGTTGAAGCAAATTCAAGAACTAGCAAGATCAAGCTTTAGTAAAGATGGAGCCAGGGCCATCCCAGGCGATCCATCCACGAGTACATCGACCAAGTTGAGTGGATTTTGGAGAGCTAGGATGAGTGGAAGTTCGACTGCATCTACTGACGTTAGTACAAAACAGAGGGGATTGCACAGAGAATTGGAAGAAATTTTTTCATTCAAATGAGACTCTCTTAAATATTCCTTCTAATGTTTTGGTGGTCCTTTCTTACGAGCTTGAAAATTCTGTAGGTAAGGAGAAATGGCAGCATGATTTAATGATTCTTGTGGTTAAGTATTCAAGAATTGAGAATCACAGTAGAATGAGATTTTACTGTCCGTCGCAATCCACTATTATGTGTGGCGGAGCGGTCCACCATTTTGACGAGTTGAAAAATTATTAACCCAATCACCTATTTTATATAATAGGGCGGGGTAAGTCGATTCAACAAACCTAACTTATTTTGACATCTTTACTTATCATCTATCTAATTGGTGTCTCAAAATGTGGAAAAAGACTATGAACTAATTTTTAGTTTCATTGCTAACTCATAAAATATTTTGATACGAGAATGAAATAATTGAAAAATATGATACCATAAAAGATGTTATAAAAGTCTATTCCCGTATCTTATATATTATAAGAAAATATGACCCTCATAAAATCATAATAATCTAATTAATTTATATTAATAAAAACATTTAATCGATATAAGTATCAAAACTAGGTAATGAAATCAAATAAAAGTTTAATGGTAAGATCAGATACACAATAAAATAGGGTAATTTACGTTTAACTTCAGTACACTTTATGTATTTTGCACTCATATCTCTTTACATATTATAATTTTAAAGTGAGATAAGTGTCACAGACATAAAGTATAGGCAAAAACTTGTTTGAAATGGTCTCACGGATCTTATTTTGTGAGACGGATCTTTTATTTGGTTCATCCATGAAAATATATTACTTTTTATGCTAAAACTATTACTTTTTATTGTGAATACGGTAGGGTTGACCCGTCTATCGGTAGGGACTCAGGGGCGGAGCCAGGATCTTGGTTCAGTGTAGTCAACAATATATTATAATTAATAAAAAAAAAAATAGCAATGATTGATCGACATCTAAAAATAATGTGTCATAAAGTTTGAACACAAGTTACGCACAGCCAGTAGCATTGATAATTGATGGGAAAACGTCAGAAAAATGACGAACAACAGCGTGTACAAAATCCGAAATCAAAACAAAATATGATATAAAATATACGTTCGAAAAATAAGCATGAATTCATTATCGATTGGAAAAAACATAAAATTATAAAAACAATTGAATGATCGACAAATATTGAACGAAAAAACGAACCTAAAATTTGGTAACATTTTGGATTTTTTTAGAGATTATGAAAGATAAATCAGTAATTAAAATGAATTGGAATGATTGTTAATCAAAGTATATGAAGTTCGTGACTCGAGAAGAGAAAACACATACAGAAGGATATAGAGTGTATACTTGGATACTAATAACAAGTAAAAAATTGAGTCTAAAATTTGGATCTACAAATTATTAAAGGAAAATTGGATCAGTAGAGACAGTTAATCATATAATAATAGAATACACAAATTTAAAATTTAGACATATATATATATATATATTATTTATAAACATATAAATTTTTTTTTACCCAATGTAGGCACCAGCCCACACTGGGCCTATGCTGGCTCTGCCGGTGGGTAGGGTTAACCCGTCTCACAGATAAAAATTCGTGAAATCGTCTGACAAAAGATCTTTTGTTAAAGTAAATAATCACAATAAAATATACGAGAGTCAATAAGTTGTCATGGAAATAAGACATAAACAAGAAAATTATAATGTTTCGTATTTTAACGCAACACTAACTTCAAATAGTATAATTTTTACACTAAAAATAAAACTTATTTTCAACTCATCAACTCTAACATTCAAACGAAAATGAATGTTCTCCTAATATTTTCTATTATTTTATTTGCAATTAATTTATTTCGCAAAACATTCATTAACACAATAATTAAAATTATAAATATATTCATTTATGTTTAATTAATTTCTATAATGAAACTGTTTAAAATAATTAACTAATTTAAATAATTAATTAAATTTATTTAAAAATTACATTAATTGATTTAAACTTTGTATTTTATTAATTCTAATAATTGAAGTTATTGATTTATTTTTTGTAATAATAATATTTACTATTAAACTACACTACACATAAAAATAATATTAAGATAAAACAATTAATATAATTTTCATAGGTATCTAATTAAAATTTTATTCAATTAATATAATTTTCATGGTTAACAAAAATTAATTTAATTATATATGAATAAATAAAGTTTTTAATTACAGTTTACAGAATATTATAATTAAATTATTAATAATTAAACTTAAAATATATTACAATTAACAATTAAAATAATTAAAGAAAAACAAAATAATAGTAAGCCATCGCTAGAATAGCGCTAGGTTGAAGCAAGAAATTAAATCAGATGCTATATTTCAAACACAAAAAATAATTCTAAGTTTGTTCAAAAATATCAATTTTTCTCTAAGTTAGACGTTTCATTTTTCACTCGATTTCTATTATCTTCGCAGAACGACTTTTGCGGGTTTTGCACACGGATTATTCTTGTTTAATATTATTATTGAAATCCCATAAAATTCGATAAAGAAAAAGGAAATTGTTTTTGGAAAAAACAAAAAAAAAACAAAAATTATTCCTTGGCAGCCAAATATGAAATTTGATTTTTACGCTACTCTTGCCTTAGATAAGTAAAACATGGGAACATATTAATGCTCCAAATCGTGTTATACTTTGCTCAAACAAAATTCGTTTGCAAAAATTATTAAAAAGTAAATGCACAAAACACCATTATTTAACAACAAGGTATGAACAACTCTTTTGTCATATATAAAATTTGAAAACAAGATATTCTTATAAAACGATTGGTGGTTCCAATAGTACCAGCAATTTGAAAAAACATTTAGTCAAAGTACATAAACTGACTCTGATTCGCTACAACCATTCGGTAGGGAACTTATCCAACAACAAATTAATCATTCAAGTGGTAAAACTTTCACAATTACAAAATAAATTTCTCGAAAAGTCATTGTAAAATTTGTTAACAATTGTTTTCAACCTTTTATAATATCTGAATAAGAAAGTTTGGTTGAACTGTTAAGATTTTGTTGAATTTACTTGTATTATTCAACATAATTTTTAAAATATTTTTAAGCACATACTTAAGAAATATTGCTTTGATATATAGATAAATAATATAAAAACACTAAAATATTATCTTTCAAATATTTTTTATAGCGTTATTTAACAACTGATATTTGAACTAATTTGAAATATGAATCTTATCTTGTTGTTTCATGTAATTGGATTGATGAATTTTGGACTGTGCAAAAAAGAATTTTAACGCTAGATCATTTAAAATGGTCACACAATGCATAGACTACAACTAGATATATTTTAAATGTTTTTTAGATTTATGACATACAAAATAAAATAATGTCGATCACATTAGATAATGCGAGTGCTAATACTCTTGCGATTAAATATCTTAAATATTCACTAAAATTGATTTTAGATGGTAAATTGATTCATGTTAGATGTGTATGTCATATTACCAACTTATGTGTTAAATGTGCTTCTGATGAACATATGTCTAATTTAATAGAAAAATTCTAATTATGTGGGAAATTATTACGCGAAAGAAGAAATTGACGTGATTGGAAAAAATTAGTCAAATCAAACATAATTAAATTTAAAAATTTCTTCTTTATGTTGAAACTCGATGGATTTTTTTATATCACTTGCTTCATACTTTGTTACATTTTCAAGATTTAATTATTTCATATTACAATAATATTATGGTAGAATCTTTAATGTTGATCGAAAATTATTGGAATATTTTGAGTAAATATATTTTTTTGTTAGAAATTTTAAAGAAGCAACGGAGAAATTTTCTGGCATTAAATACTCTACTTCAACCATATTTTTACCTTTTCTTTTCAATATGTTTTATAAATTTATTGACTATCGTGATGATTCTATTATGCGTTATTTAGTTTCAAATATGGAAAGTAAAATTTTAAAATATCGGGATAACATCCCAATTGTGTATGATTTAGTATTATTACTTGGTTCTAGTCAAAGTCAAGATGGGTTAGACGTATCTTTTAAATATTAAGCTAAATTTCTACGAAAAAATGTTGAAGATAAAAAATTGTTTGATTTGTGTGCTAACAAACAATGTGAACCAAGTGCACAGCCGAAAGAGAGGCCAACAGATAAAAAGAAAAAGTGGAACACTCAACTTTTTTCAAAGTTTGAAACGAAAAAAGTTTAAAGGAAAATCGGTGAAAAAAATAAATTAAAATGACATCCAAACTTATCTAAGCCAATATATTGAGACTGCAGAGAATTTCGATGTTCTTGATTGGTGGAAAGTAAATTTTCAACTTTATCCAGTATTAGCGACAATTGAAAGAAATGTCTTACACGTTCAAAGTTCAAGCATTGCTTTCGAATCAGCATTTTCATTATGTGAAAGAATCATTGGTGAACAAAGAACTAATTTAAAGCCAGAAACACTTAGCATGTTAACATTCTTACAAGATTGGTTTGTAGCAAAAGAAAAATAAGACCGCTGGAGAGATCGACAAATTTCAAAACTCAAGTTCCGACGAAGGTCTGAAGTATTCAAAATATATTTTAATAAATCGTGATGAATTTTAGACGTTCAATTGTAAAATCAATGTTTAAGTTATTTTTATTTTATGATTAGTCTGTATTTTTCAACTCAAAATACTAAATTAAAAAATTTTCATTAATTAAAGTAATTTTATATTAAAAAATAATAATAGTCGGATCCGGATCCTAGAATTGGTTCGAACCGGACTTGAACCGATCTATAAATAATAGAATAGATACGAGGATCAGATTGGTTCCCGCACCACCCGGTCCGAAACTGGTCGAAACTGGACCGGAATTAGAACCCATGAACCCATAAGCATGCCTAATTGTTTCCACTCAACTTCATACCTTTTTTACCAATCATGTATGTGTTGTCTTGATACCTGCATATGACACTAAAAAAAAAATATAAAAACGAATAATTCTGCTCGAAAACAGACAATGTCATATCAAATAAAAAGAAAATATAAGTGCTAGAATTGCATTTAACAGGGCTGTGTACCTCTGACCCTTAGGACAAGGGCAAGGATATATTGACTGAAGAGCCCGTCAAGCTGTCCAATACCCAAGCTATTATTAATGTTGTTATCTAGCGGTCAGATGAGATAGTTCAAAAAAAGCTTGGTTTTTTTTGTTGTTGATAAATTGGTATAATACATGACAATAGTCCATTTCTCTATTATTAGAAAAGAGAAAAAGTTAAAGGTTGTGGCTGGTCTAGAAGATGACATTCTAAGGTGGGCAGAAACAGAGCTAATCTCTGAAGCCTTGCACCACAGAGAGTTCATCGGTTTGGAACTGCGTGAGAGTGTGCTGTGGGAGATAATTAAACATAAAAAGCCAATTTTGATTCACACAATCCTCAAGTTCGTGATGAATAGGTTGTGATTCAACAGTTGGAGATGGATACTCTGTCAATCTCAATAATGATCAAATTAAAAAAGCAAAATTATGAGTTGCCTATTGAAGATGTTGAATATCAGGCTGAGGAAGAGCCTACTTCAAATCAAGCTGGTGGTTACGCTTGTGACCAATATATAGATTTTTGGTTACGTCGATCATGCTTCTACCTCTTCTCATTACATGGGAGATTCTACTACTTTTGCTCCATATTCTCTGCCGCAGACTGCCTCCGCAAAAAACCAGATGGGAACTCTTCTTGAGATTCCATTGACCTCGATCGATGATGTGGTCTAGTCTCTGTCCGAGTTTGAATTCATTGATGCCTCCAAGACAACCACTCCTAAATCTCTAGATTCAAGTATGGCCGAGGAGAAGAATGTTGAAGATATGGCTGAATCTAGCCCAGATGTCTAAAAATTCCAAATTTTTCTCCTCCTACAAATCAAGCTGGTGAGGATCAAATTACCATGGATGAGAAGATTACTCCCATTATTCTGTCTTCAAGCGGTGCTCTAATTGTATCCGTTGATGCTGCAGTGACCCAAGTTCTGTTATCAATAAAGTATGACCTAAATATGATTAAGATTTCAATATTTAAGCAAATTAAAGTGTTTATTCAACAGCTAGTTCAGAATGATTGAAGAGCAGATCAGAATGTTCGAAGTGAGTTCGGAAATTCCGAACAGAGATATGAGCTTTCAGATCAGCAATCATACCTTTTGAAGTATTGTGTGAAATAAGCATCGACGCGTAGGAGTTCAGAGCTTCCGAAGGAGAGATCGGATGGTCCAAAACCAAAAGGTGTGGCGCTGACATGTAGAGTTCAGAACATCTGAACTCGGCCTAGATAAGGGGACTCGGGATTCAGATTTTGTGCACCAATTTCAAAGTATTCTCTCATTTTCTAGTGCATTATAATATTTTCCATTTGTTCTCGAATTTTGTACGAGTTAAGCATAGCTCATGGAGTAAGCGGTGACTCGAGGAGTGAGCTGTGAGGCTATTGACCCCAAAAAGATGATGACGGGGCCTTATTTATAATATGAGGATAGTAGTTGAAACATAACTGTAGAATAATACAGTTTTTTGGGTTATAATGTTTAGGATCAGGAGTAAAAATTCTTATTATCCCAAACCGGTGTAGAGGTACGTAAGTACTGACTGAGATATTCATCTGAGTATGCATGCTTATGTGTTGAATTTTACTTGTCATTATATGCATGTTTTGTTTCATGATATTTTGCGGTATTTGCATATCATGTTGAGGAAGTACCCTTGAGATAGTGAGTTAGCGGGGTCGTTACATTTTCTTGTGGATGATCGGCACTAGTTGACATCAAATCTAAAGGAACAACATGCTATAGTGACCCAATACATTCTAGGTCCACGATCCAGATTGAGTGTGGGATTCGCCCAATGGTTCGACGGAACAAAGTGCTAAAAATTCAAGCGCCTCCAGACTGAGCATGAGTTTCCAGTTTGATCATTGATCACCAATTCATGATTCATTAATGAACATATAGGTTTGTATACTCATGTTGTATGTACTGGGAGATTTGTTGCCCACATCATCGTTTTCATTTTGGGAACCCTATTCCACAAGACAGGCCTCAAGTTGGACGGGCCAGGAGAAGCTAGCAGTGGCCAATAGATATCAGGTGCCTTTAGGTGAGTTCTTGAAGGGTTTGATTCTTGTTGTTTATTTGTGTTTTAATACTGAGTTCGATTTGGTTGTATCATACTATTCAGGTTTTACCGCTGGAACAACAAAGATGTTTTGGTTTATGATTTTATGATGGTTTACCAGTTTCCGCACTTTATATTAGGAATCTAATTATGTTTAATTAAGTTAATTATTGCATGCTAGTAAAACTTTAATGTAGGCGTTCCGGGTAAGGGTCGCTACAGATGCTGACCAAACAGATGACCAGCCTAATATGGATCATCTGCAAATGTTTTTCCTTGTCAATCCGAGGCTATTAATGATGGTTCTCTGTCTGGGAACGAGGAGGAAGACAATGCTAACTCGCTTCTCAAGTCTTTATTCTTTTAGATGGAGGCTAGGATCAAGCGAATTGGAAATTTTGAGGTTAATCACTTCGTCCACACTATATTTTTTGAGCACTTCAGACTTCAAGTCCTCAAACATCTTTCCACTCAACTTCATAATGACTCTGCGTGTGATATGAATCGACCGGGTGTTGCGAGCTTATTGTTATAAAGAAGTTCAAGGAAGCTCTTTAAATATTCATGGTAAGCTACCAAGAGCATACCAATCAAGTTTGGGACCATTATAATGTCATTCACGTTTTAAAGGACCAAGGGAAGGGCATCCAAGCCGAGACAGGCATGCCCCAATGGGATTTTTCACCCGTCCCAGTGCGCTCTGCACGCCCAGTGAGGATTTTTACACGTCCTAGCACGTGCCCCTCATAAAGAATTTCACAAACGCGGGATTGTGAAGCAAATTAATTATGTAAACAATATTTTGGCATTTGTGGATGATTTTTACTACGTTTTTGGTTAAGTGTACCTTATAAACAATATTGTAGAAGATGATTGAAGATTTTTAATAAAATTTTGTGAGTTTTTCTCTCAACAAGAAAGTTTAGGTTTTGTGCACGCTTTTGTGTGTTTTATCAAATCAAACATATCAAAGATTCGATTTTTGTGGCGGTCGTCGATTGTTCTTCACTCGGATTATCAAAGACAAATTCTTGGAAGGTTAATTTGAGTTCAATTGTTTATTTGTGTTATTTATTAGTAAACTGCATAGTTTAGGTGTGAATACATATTACTTGTTTTAAAGATTAAAGATCAGGGGGTTAAGAAATCATGTTGTTCATAGAATCCAGGGAGCGACTGAGTCTAGTTCATGTTTGCCTTTCTTGGGTAGCCGGATCCGCATCATTTGGTATCAAAACTACTACTTGCTTTGATTAATCTTTTGATAATCAGAGCAAGATTTTGAAACAAGTGAGTTTTATCTATAACTTTTCTTATTCTATTATTCGTTCATCATTCTTTGTGTCTCAAGATTTTTGTTGAATTCTTTTATTCTTGTGTTCGTGAATTTTTCGATTCTCGAACATCTTTAAGTCGTTCTTCGTTGTTTCTTGAACAAATTTCTTTTTTCTTGTCATGCAAGTAGCAAAAAAAAAAAAAAGGTTTTTGATCAAAAAATAAAAGGAAATCGAAGTACGAAAAAAGAGTAAAAAAATTCGAAAATTTGTGATATTATTTAGTATTGAAATTTTGTTCTTGTCTCTTTGTGAGTCTTATTCTCTTGTCTGTCCACACGCAAAAAAAATTCAAATTTCTTGTTTTACGCAGTCCGAGTGTCGATTTTCAAGTATCGTGAAGTTCGAACTTGTGAGTTTGACGCACACAAGCTACAAAGCTTGAAGTGTGCCCTACGAGAGAACTCTCAAAATTAAGTGAAACACTTGATTACGAACATTTCTTTCTTGGAATGACGTGATGTTTTTGTGTTGAGGACAACCAAAAAGAGAAAAAAAAGTTTGAGTGACTTTCATTGGAGTGACTAGTGAGGATTTATGGTGAGAAAACATTATTCTTTATTGTTTTCTACTAATATTTCTTGCAGGTACACATGTCTAACGATAATCAATTTCAAACAATGCTTGGAGAGTTTGATATGATGTGGGAGAAAGAGTTTAGGCCTTTATGTGAGAAGTATAGGCAGTGCGAAGAAGATGAGATGTATGATAGGCAGATGAATGGGGAAAGAAGAGGTAGTCGAGTCGAATGAAATAGAGTATCACATTTGAATTGGGATGATGATAGGCGACATGGTGAAAGTCATAGACATAGAAGTCTGGGGTGTATAGGAGTGGTATAAAGATGACGGTTCCATCTCTCTGTGGGGGAGTCGATCCGAAGGAATATTTTGATTGGGAAGAAAGGATGGAGTGTGTTTTTGAGAGCTGGGATTATACGGAAGCTATGAAGGTAAAAAGAGCTTGTAGTGAGTTTAACAACTTGCTACTACTTGGTGGAATAAATTGGTATTGGGTAGGAGGCGATGTGGAGATGACCCTATAGTAATGTGGGATAAGATGAAAAGGGTGATGATGAAGAGATTTGTCCCTAATCACTATGATAAGAGAGTTGGTAGAAGAGGTGAACGTGACTTGCATAAGGAGTCGTTGGCATCCATGTGGAGGTCAAGCATGGAGGAGAACGTCGGGGCTAGACCAATGGAGGAGTCAAATCATGAGATACCAAGCATAAATATCAAGGTACATATGAAATTTTCAATACTCGTACTTGTGATATTATTTTTTTGTTAGTGTCTAGAGGTGGGACATGAAATTAGTCATTGTCCAAGTGAGGTGGTTCTCAGGTGGAGCTTGAATCCGAAGTTGTAGTTGATTGTGGATCCACTGTTGAAATTGAGCTTGAATATAAAATTGAATTAGAGGTTGGATCAAAATTTGAAGTTGGGCTTGAATCTCGAATGGAGGTTGAGATTGGAGTTGAACATTAATCTAAAGTTGAGATTAAAAAGGTAGAGAATGATGATAATCCATCAGTTTTTTATGCGAGTGTTGAACAATATGCGGTAGAAGGTGAATCAAGTAGATGATGGAGAAGTTCCTATTATGTCTACTACTAAGATGAAGAATAGAAAAAGTGTGACTTTGTTGCATAATGTGTGGACGAACATAATATTTTATTTGTTCAATTGAATCCGAAAGAAGAAGTTCTTGAGGTTCAATTGGCATGTCATTAAATGAGTGGAAAAAAAAGTGAAATGACCAAAAGAAAGAGTGAACAAAAGAGTGAGGTGTCCATAGAGAAAAAAAACTAAAAGAAAGAAAAAAAAGCCAAAGAAAAAGAAAAGAATAATAATTTGATAGCCCAAAAGAGGAGCATGATATGAATCTAACCGGGCGTTACGAGCTAACTGTTGGAAAAAGTTCAAAGAAGTTTTTCAAGGATTCATGGCAAGCTACCAAGAGCAAACCAATAGTGTTTGGGGCCATTACAATGTCATTCACATGTTAAAGGACCAATGGAAGAACATCTAGGCTGAGACAGACGCGCCCCAGCTAGCATTTTCACCCGCCCCAGCGCGCGGCCCGAGGATTTTTACACGCCCTAGCGTGTGCCCTCAGACGAATTTCACAAACGTGGGATTGTGACACAAATTAATTATGGAAACAATATTTTTGGCGTTTTTGGATGGTTTTTACCATGTTTTTGGTTTGGTATACCTTATAAACAATATTGTAGAAGATGATTGAAGATTTTTAATAAAATTTTGTGAGTTTTTATCTCAACAAGATAGTTTCAGCTTTGTGCATGCTTTTGTGTGTTTTATCAAATCAAATTTATCAAAGATTCGATCTTTGTGGTGTTTGTCGATTATTCTTCACTTAGATTGTTAAAGACGAGTTATTTGAAGGTTCGTTCGAGTTATATTGTTTATTTGTTTTATTTGTTACTAAGCCCCATGATTTAGGGGTGACTACTTGTTACTAGTTTTTAAATATTAAAGATCAAGGGTTAAAGAAATCATGCTGCTCATAGAATCGAGGGCGCGACCGTGTCTAGTTCATGTTTGCTTTTCTTGGGTAACCAGATCTGCATCAGCATGTGTTATCGAGCTTTACAAGTCAAAGCGCCATCAAACTTCTATTGCTACTGCGCTATCTGGCCAGATCACCATAGTACAACATGTGAATGCTTGGATAGATCACTTGTAATCAACCCTTAGTGCCCAGCTGAAAGAAATAATGGACTTCATGAAGCATGGTGATGAAAAAAATGAAGAAGAACAGAAAAGATGAGCAGAAAAGAAAACAAGATAAAGAGAGAAAGTGGAGACAAGATGAAAAAGAAGAAAGAGAGGTGGAGGCAGTGGAAGCTCTAGCCAATATAGAAGATTTGTTTTTGTAGGTGTGATAGGATTTTCTATTTTCTTGCACTTATATAAAAATAAAATTTCATTCACTCAATGAAATACAAGATCCCTTTCTGGATTGTGTCTAAGTTTTGAACTGTTCTAATGTATTGTATTGAGTCTAGCAGCTTAGTTTTTCCGTCACCAAAAAAGAAGAAACTGTTAGATTAAAATGTCTTAGTTTTGGTAATAACAAAAAACATCGAGTTGTTTCAAAGTCAATCTATTATTTCCTTGTATTTACAGGTTTATAGCTAGATGCTATAAAATCAAACCGGACCACCCAATATTCAAGATACTATTTGGACTACATATTTCTCCAACTAGCTTTTATTAAATCATGATTTACATCTTTCTGTAAGATCTAACTACTCCCAAGACTCGAGCCGTATTGATTAAATAACTCAAGTTGCATATTGGTATCTAGTTTTTATGCTTCCACATCAATTCAGAATATCTTTCGACCTTTCAATGCACAATAGCCGATATCTCCTGTTTTTCAAGAATGTCTCCTAATAAGACAAAGATACGCGCATGTTTTTCTCTATCATGAATCAATTTTTCAGAAGTCGTTAATTGTCATATTTGGATATATGCCAAAGAGCAATAATTACAACGTATTATGAAGGAAAATGAGACAAAAACACAGCTTGCTTTTATATAGGCTATAAGTACAATTGATCGTTGATAAAGATTTGACCGTTGAAATAAGCTCAAGTATATAAATACATGATTCAAGACTGAATAAGATTACTAAAGCTTTGAAAATATTTCTTAATCAAGATCTCGAACACTATTTATCATTATATCATCAAGCTACTCTACTTAAGGACACATATAATGTTAAAATCCGGTCATTGAGGATCATCTTGTGTTGCACATTCACTCAATTTGTTCAAGCTTTCTATTTAGAGTGTTTTGTACATATGTCTGGACCTACGGTTCAATAGACATTGTTGTTTGTGTGTTGGTGTTGAAGAGGATACTAGGACTTTCATTGTAGGAAATGAATAAGTCCAAACTGAAACGGGTTTTTGCAAGTTGTAACAGCCAAAGTCTTCTAATGAATTCATTTCTTGAACGGAAAAAGTGAGACGTAGAAGGATTTTGCCTTCGAAGTTTCATATATCTTATGTCATTTATTTCAAGCTGCTTACATTTTCTTTCACATGTCTGGTTATCTAGTTGAAGACAATTTAATTGAGTATATATAAATGTTAAGGCCAACTCAAGTTTAGAATTTTTTTTTAAAAGTTTATTTAACCTCCTTTGAAAATATTTCATTTATCTAACAGGAGCTTGGATCGTCTAACGATTAAACTATTTATTTATTGTTTAGTTGAACTTTTAGATAACCTTAATTTTAAGATGATTTAATTTCAAGATAACGACAAATTTATTAATTTTGCATAGAAAGATTAATGGAAAAATATGGTTGATAATAAATAATAGAGTAGGTCTCTTGTGAGACGGTTTCACGAATCTTTATCTATGAGATGGGTCAACCCTACCGATATTCACAATAAAAAGTAATATTCTTAGCATAAAAAGTAATATTTTTTCATGGATGACCCAAATAAGATATCTGTCTCACAAAATACGATCCCTGAGACCGTCTCACACATGTTTCTGCCTAAATAATAAGGATTGTAATCAAAGCTAAATATCTTAATATGGGATTTAAATTTTGTTTTAATGTATATTTTATGACAAAAACTTGTGTGAGACGGTCTCACGGATCGTATTTTTGAGACAGATCTCTTATTTGGGTCATCCATGAAAAAGTATTAATTTTTATGCTAATAGTATTACTTTTTATTGTGAATATCAGTAGGGTTGACCTGTCTCACAGATAAAGATTCGTCAGACCGTCTCACAAGAGACCTACTCATATTTAATTGTGTTAAATTGATGATAAACTTTGACATGATCTAACTTCTTTTTTTATGATTTGGAATTTGGGCTAGATTTTTTTATTTGTAAAATTATAAGTTAATTTAATATTTTTAATCAATTTAAATATTTGGTTCTATTGTATTAAGAACTTAATGTTGTTTTTACTTGTCGATTATTCTTTATTTATCGAAAAAATGTCAAACCACTCTTTTTTTTTTGAACGAAAATCATAAATATTATTAAGAATCAAGAGAATTACAGTCTTCATTCAAAACATCAAAGATAAAATCTGGAGGAGTATTCCAGATCGAGGGATGAGCATAGAAACAAGATACCCTAGAAAGATTGTGGGCAACCTTGTTTGCTTGTCTACGTGTGAAACAGACACTGAACGATGATCTTTGACAAAGTACTTCATGACACTCTGAGATAATTGCACCAAATTCTGAGTCATCTTCTCTTTCCAAGTTTATTGCCTCAACAACTACTTTAGAATCGGACTCAAAGATTACATCTTGAACATTCATGCCTTCTACCCAGCTAAGGGCTTCCTTGAACGCCATTGCTTATGCATCTTTAATCCCAACTCTTCCAAAGAACAAATTAGTTTTAGCTGAAATAAATAGTCCATCTGAGCCTCGAAGGACCATTCCTACCCCGATGTTCCTTGAACCATTCTGTACCGATGCATCGACGTTGCATTTTAGTGCTTGGGCTTGTGGTTTTTTCCAGGTAACTCTATCCCTATCCTACTGGTTTGTTCTATCCTGAGTTCTTTAAATGCTACGCACCGCTCTCCAATCTGTCAAGAGTTATAACGCTGAGCTAACAACTAATTCAGCTGGTTTGACAATTTTGTTCCATAGCTTGTCGTTTCGAGCCCTCCATATGCCCCATAATACCATTGCTATATTTTCAAGAGTGCTAACATTTACTTTCTGAAACAATTTGAACATCCATTGGACGAAACCATCTGCTTCATTGGATAATGAGAACACTTGGTTCCAGGTGCCAAGCTCTTTCCAGCAAGCTTTTGTCATTGGGCAGAAAATGAATTGATGCCATGAATTCTCCCATTCATTTCCACAGGTTGTACAAGAGATGGGGACCATAAGTACTTGTTTCTTTTTGTCGGCAATAGGTAGGGACAAATTTGCAGGCTTTGAAATTTCAAAAGGTTGGCAGAATTGTCTCAGGAAAATTCAGAGGAGAAAAAAAGTTTTTATACGCGTTTTCACATTGACAGAGGCTCTATAAATAGAGCTCCCTCCTTCATTCTGAAATCATTCCTTTTTCGAGTTTTCTCTCATCTAATAGCATTTGAGTGGTTAGTTCTATAATATTTGTGAGGTGTTTTGTTCTCCTGTATTAAGAGAGTGTGTGTTCACTTTGGAAACACAGTAAGTGAGTTGTACACCACAAAATATTATAGTGAAATTCTTTTTATCTTGTCCGTGGTTTTTAACGTAATAATTTTTAGGGGTTTAACACGTAAATCTCGGTGTCCAGTTTATTCTTTATTTTCGGGATTTATTTTCTCAAATTACCGCAAGTGGGACGAACAAGTGGTATCAGAGCCTTGGTTTAAAATTTTTTAAAATTCTGAGTATGCTCTTTGGTTGCAGCCTAGACTGATCTTCCACATCAGAAAAGATTTTTTGAGATTTGTATTTAAGACGAGATTATTTTGTCAAGTCTACTAAAATTATTATAGACATAATGGCGGGAAGGTACGAGATAGCAAAATTCAACGGAAGCAATTTTATGCTGTGAAAAATAAAGATACAAGTAGTTTTAAGAAAGGAGAATTGCTTGGCGGCTATTTGAGATAAACCGGTGGAGATTACGGATGATGGAAAGTGGAATGAGATGAATGATAATGATGTTGCCAATTTACACTTGGCTATAGCAGACGAAGTATTGTCAAGTATCTTTGAGATAAAAACAACAAAAATTATCTAAGATACTTTGACAAAGGTGTACGAGGTCAAGTCGTTACACAACATGATTTTCCTAAAGAGAAGGTTTTATACTCTTCGGATGTCGGAATCCTCATCGATGACCGACCATATCAACACACTAAATACTCTATTTGCCCAATTCACTTCCATGGGCCATAAAATAGGAGAAAATGAACGTGCGGAGCTTCTACTTCAAAATCTACCAGATTCATATGATCAACTTATCATCAACATTACCAACAATATTCTTATGGGCTTTCTAAAATTCGACGATGTCTTAACTGCGGTTCTCGGTGAAGAAAGTCGGCGCAAGAATAAAGAAGATAAGTTGGTAACATCGAAGCAGGCAGAGGCTTTACCAATGACAAGAGGAAGAGTTATGGACTGTGACTCCAGTGGGAGCCAAAGACGAGGTAGATCAAAGTCGAGAAGTAAGAAGAAAAATATTTACTGCTTTAAATGTGGCGGTAAAGGGAACTTCAAGAAAGAGTGTACGAGTATTGAGAAGAGTTCTCAAGGAAATGTGGCCAGTACTTCAGGCAGTGGTGAAATATTATTCAGCGAAGCAGTAACTGTTGCAGAAGGCAGGCACAAATTTTGTGACACATGGATTATGGATTCAGCAGCGACGTGGCACATGACGTGTCAGAGAGAATCGTTTGATCATTATGAACCAGTCTCAGGAAGATCTGTATTCATGGGAAATGATCATGCCTTGGAAATCGCTGGGGTCGGTACTATCAAAATTAAAATGTTTGATGGCACCATTCGCACCATACATGAGGTACGACATGTGAAAGGACTGACGAAAAATCTTTTGTTTTTGGGACAATTGAATGACATCGGGTGCAAAACTCATATCGAGAACGAGATCATAAAAATTGTGAAGGGAGCGCTTGTGGTTATGAAGGCGGAAAAAGTTGCTGCAAATCTGTATGTATTTTTGGGAGAAACACACAAAGAGGACGAACTAGTTGTTGCATCAATTGGTTCGGGAGAAGAATTAACAGTGTTATGGCATAGAAAGCTTGGACATATGTCAGAACGGGGGTTGAAAATTCTCTCAGAACGGAAGCTGCTGCCAGGACTTACAAAAGTGTCACTACCATTTTGTGAGCACTGTGTTATCAGTAAACAACACTAACAGTGTTATGGCATAGAAAGCTTAGGCATATGTCAGAACGGGGGTTGAAAATTCTCTCAGAACGGAAGCTGCTGCCAGGACTTACAAAAGTGTCACTACCATTTTGTGAGCACTCTGTTATCAGTAAACAACACAGATTAAAGTTTGGAACTTCTACTGCCAGGAGCAAAAGTATATTGGAGCTGATTCATTCGGATGTTTGGCAAGCACCGGTTGTATACCTAGGAGGAGCGATCCACAGAGAGGTTATAATTCACCCAAGTGTAGGTTGTCTGCAAATAATATATTTCGTAAGTACGAGATCGATCCACAGAGAGGTTATTTTAAGTTTAAATTTATTAATTTAAAGATTAACAAATGCAAGAATGAAGTTTACAAATTATAAATTTTGTCAAGGCTCGAGAATTTATTCTTGGTTTATGTAATATTGTTTAACTAAAAGTAAAACAAAAGAAACCTCCATGAATAATGGTTCCAAGAAAATTAAATATTTAAACACACACCTAATATAATATAGTTCCGACTATAGAAAATACAGAATTCACGGATATTTTATATATGGTACCTATGATTATATATATAACTATATAAATATATAATTGCTTAAAGTAAATGTTAAATTAAATCATTATATTTCATTTAACAACCGGCAGAGCCACACTATTGCCTAAATGAAATATATGATTTAATAAGTTAGTTGCGGGAAAGTAAAAGTTAGTTGTAGAAAGTAAAAATTAGATGCGGAAAGTAAAAGTTAGTTGCAATAAAAGTAAAAGTTAGATGCGGAAAGTAAAAGTTAGTTGCGATAAAATAAATGTTAGATTGTTAGATGTTAGTATAAAGTCATAATATTTCATTTAGAACGACCGGCAGAGCCACGCTATCATCTAAATGAAATATATGATATAATTANTATAAACAATCTTACTTCACCTTGACATAATAGATTTAGCTTTCCATGAGCTTACTTTTGATCAACACTAAAATCATCACTCATTATTGGGAAAATGAAAAATATATTGGAACTTAGAACTTTTATACACACTCACACTATATTTTACAATTGGATAGAATGATTTTCAAGCTAACTTAAGGCCTCTATTTATAGGCCAAATGAGAGAAAAAGTCAAAAATTTTATTAATGCCATGTAGTTGTAGTAGTAGTCTTTGTCTCCTCCAACTTCAATTTCATGTCCCTTCTTTCAATGCTTTGTTTCATGACTTTAATCACCGAATTTGACTCTGCTCAAAACAGTAAACATGCAGGGAATTGTCTGTAGATGAATTTGGCCACTTGGTTAACCTCATTTGGTTAAATATTGAAATAGTTATGATTCTTTTACTATATGCTGGTCATGGTAAAAGTAACTTTGTCCTCCTTTTGATATTTGCCCAATTTGATCATCTTAATGAACTTTTTAGGCAAACATATCTTTTGCAAAGTTATAGATAATTTCTCAAGGATTCCAAACATGTTTGAATCACCTCCATTTGAATTTTCTAGCTTGAGTTATCATTATTTTACCAACACGTAGATAACCTGAAAATAAAACATATTTAGTAAGACATTTAAATATAAACAAACAATACTAAAATAACATAATTTTATAATTTTAATGAAACTTAAAATTTTAAAATACATGTTTTAAAATATAATAAATTATTAATTTTAAGTTTCATCACATCCACCACACTATCTTATTACTAGTCCCTAAGTAATAAAATTTATCGAAAAATCACAAACTAGATTCTTTATTCCTTTTATATATTAAAATAAACAAACATATTCATTTTAAAAACAAAGTCATATACTAATTTATATATATATATATATATTTGATTTAATATAATAATATATAATTAGATGAGCTTTTATTATTATTTTTATTTTCACATAATATATAAAGTAACAATATATATATATATATTTTTTAATTTCTAAATTTTTTTATGGTAATATAGTCAAAAAGATAATTCACACCACCCACCATAACATGTATAATATCAAGAATATTATTGTAAAAGCCTTAAATCCATATTTTTCAGGTCAAAATATTTATTGAATAGCTGATTTTCACTCATGGAGTTGGAATGAATATTAACTCTCAATGAAAAAGGCTAATTATTAAAGCAGACAATTTAATAAATTAATATTGAAAACAAAATAGAAAAATTTACAAAGAATAAAATACCTTTATTTTTCTTTTTCTTTTTTTCTTTTTTTTAAACGTGACTACAAAGTTTTACAATGACATAATTTTTTTTTTCCCAAACATTCTACCATAAATATCTATATATATAAACATTTATATAACGGATACATTCGACTACTTTTGAAACTTATCCAACACAAACAAATTTTTTTTTAAACATATTGATTGATGATTTTTTTAGAACACATTTATAGTACATCAATCAAATCTAAAAAAAACAATTACAATGAACAAAGAACTTTGCAGTCCGTTGTTTATCTTCTTTTTTTTAATAATTTTTTTAGGGGAGTTATATTCTTGCAATTAACCATTTTTTAATAATCAATAAAAGTTTATTATTTGTTTTCTCATTTCTCACCACTTTCTCACAAAAGATGTGTGAGTATAAATTATACTTTTACAAAAAGAATTTTTTCAATTATACATGTTAACAACCATACAAACCATATCTTTTAACTATATTCTCATAAAAAATTTAGAAATTATTTTATTTGAAAACACACACAATTATATATATAAATAAATAAAAACATCTATTATACATTTTATATTAATTGATCAAATA
>NC_133310.1:17178185-17184560 GCF_012295235.1 Primulina huaijiensis | reverse complement strand
TAAGAGAAAAAAAGAAGAAGAGATTATCATATCTTAAAAAAAACATTAAAACATACCGTTGAATCACAAGTTTAGCATCACATGAATTTTCTTTTCTTACTCTTGGATGTTGGCCAATTAAGTTGAGATAATAATGGATCTGGTTCATGACTAAATCCTTGCAGTAAATCAATAAGTTCACCTTCACTTGTAGCAGAAACTAACATCATTCGCGAAGCTAATGAAATAAATCCATGTTCCACAACACCATCAAGAAACGATAGCAGTTTATCATAATACTTGTTAACATTTAACAAACCAATTAGCTTATTGTAGATATTTAACTGTGCCCAACAAACAGTATGAAATATTTCCTCCAAAGTACCGAAACCTCCTGGGAAAGCAATGAAAGCATCTGAATGTTCAATCATTTGAGTAATTCGTTCATAAATGTTGTCCACTTTCATTTCTTCTCCTATTGTTGGTCCAGTAAGACTGGCTAAGGTAATCGGAATAATGCCTAAGACTTCACTTCCACCTGCATGCGCAGATTTTGCAACTTTTTCCATGAGGCCAACTTCACCACCACCATATACCAAATGAATCTTTTTTTAGCAAGTGTTATTCCAAGCTTTTCTGGTATTTCTTCATAAATTGAATCTTTTCCTGCACTAGATCCACAAAATACACAAATATTTTTTATTTTACTTACCGTAGACGTCGACATGTTGAGAAATATGTTTTCTGCGATTGTTAGATCACAGCATATGAATTTATAAGCGTAATATGCCAAAAGTCAATATTTGAACAGGAAATTATTATTATTAAAAGAAAATAAAAATGACAAAATTAAAACACATATATACAGTGTAGTTGTGATTGTGGCTCACATCTTCCTCTGATTTTACGTTCAGTAACGGCTTCAACGCCTTCTATGAGTCGAGGATATGCTTTAATTTCCATCCAATTTTCTTATAAATTGGCAAACAGAGTTTTTTAACGTCAGATTTCCAAGACGAAATTGTATGTATATATTTACTTATATAAACAGATATGCGTTACTACAGTAGGATCTTTATAAGGCTGATTCCACCGTCCATATTGATATTCCTCATGTTGAAATTGGCACCATAGTTTAAGAAGTTCATTTTGCACGTACCCACTAGAATACGTATCAAGAACCTCTAGAAAATTATCCAAAGGCTCTTGTCTTTACTCAGACCATTTTTAATGAATAAAATTTTATTATCTCTATTCATTGATGTCATTCCAACATTTTTTGCATTTCCCCTTACAAGTCCACCTTGCACATTTATGACATCCACCTATACGTTTAGATCTTCGCTCTTTGGCATATGTGCTTTTACCAAATCCTGGCATATGTCTTATTATTATTTCACTTGCTTCTCCAACCAATCAGACTTTTGCTTCAATTATCAAACGGATATCATTCAGTATGCTATATGACATCATCAACCTTAATCGCTAGCTTTATAAATTTTTTTTCAACGTATTATCAAGTAAACAAGCAAAATATTTACGAAGATTAACAATACAAGCATCCATATTATTATTATTATTATTATTATNGCCCATTAACTTTAAACACGTAATTATTTTTAGGATTTTCAATATCAACAACACCATGAGGATAAATAAATTTAACTATAAATGGTCCTGACCATCTCGATCTTAGTTTTCCTGTAAATAAATGCAAACGAGAATTATAAAGTAAAACTTTTTGTCCAATTTCAAATGACTTTCTCATAATATTTTTATCATGAAAAGCTTTATTTTTATCTTTATAAATCTTTAAATTTCGTATGCATCATTTCTTAATTTTTCAAGTTCATTTAATTGCAATTTTCTTAATTTAGATGCATCATCTAAATTAATATTAAATGCTTTAATTACCCAATAAGCTTTATGTTCAAGTTCAACTGGTAAATGACGATGCTTACCAAAAACTAACCTATATGGTGACATCCCTAATGATGTTTTAAATGTAGTTCTATATGCCCATAATGAATAAGTTAATCTTAAAGATCAATTTTTTCGATTTGGATTAACTGTTTTTTCTAAAATTTGTTTTATTTCTCTATTTTCAAGTTCAACTTGACCATTACTTTGAGGATGATATGAGGTAAAAACTTTATGTGTAATGTCATATTTTCTTATCAAAGAAGAAAATGATTTATTTATAAAATGACTTCCTCCGTCACTAATCATTGCTCTAGGTATTCCAAATCGGCTAAAAATATTTTCTTTTAAAAATTTTATAACAACTTTATGATCATTAGTTCTACATGCAATTGTTTCAATCCATTTTGAAACATAATCAACAGCGACTAAAATGTACGTATATCTAAAAGATAATGGAAATGGACCCATAAAATCTATCCCCCACTATCAAATATTTCAATAATTATGATTGGATTTAAAGGCATCATGTTTCTGTTTGAAATTGATCCCATCTTCTGACAGTTTTCACAAGATTTGCAAAATAAATGCGTATATTTGAATAAAGACGGCCCATAAAATCCACATTGTAAGATTTTTGTAGCTGTTTTATTGGATGAAAAATGACCTCCACATGCTTCAGAATGACAAAATTTAATAACATTACTTACTTCATTGTCGGGTATGCATCATCAAAAAATTTGGTCAAGACAATACTTAAATAAGTAAGGATCATCCTAATAAAATTTTTTAACTTCTATCAAGAATTTATTCTTATCGTGTGAATTCCAATGAGAAGGCATTTTATTTGTCACAAGAAAATTTACAATGTTAGCTAATTATGGCATAATAGTAGCATAAAACAACTGATCATCTGCAAAATTTTCATTTATTGGTATTTCATTATGAGATGATTCAGTCATTATTCTAGATAAATGATCGGCGACGACATTTTATTTTCCTTTTTTATCTTTAATTATAATATCAAATTCTTGTAACAATAAAATCCACCGTATTAATCTTGTCTTAGCATCTTGTTTATTTGATAAATATTTTACGGTAGAATGATCAGTGTAAATAATAGTAGTAGAACCAATTAAATAAAATCGAAACTTATCTAATGCAAATACTACTGAAAGTAATTCTTTTTCAGTATTTGAATAATTTATTTGGACACTATTTAAGGTTCTACTAGCATAATAGATTGCATAAAGTTTTCCTTCTTTTCTTTGTCCTAACACAGCTCCTATAGCATAATCACTTGCATCACACATTAATTCAAATTATAAAGACCAATCTGGAGGTTGTAAAATAGGTGATGTAATTAAAAGATTAATTATTTTTTAAAAGTATTTTCACATTTATGAGTCCATTCAAATTGTGTATCTTTTGTTAAAAGATTCGAAATTGGTTTAGATATTATGCTAAAATTTTTTATAAACCTTCTATAAAAACCTGCATGACCCAAGAATGATCGAACTTTTTTGACCGTTTTTGTGATGTTAAATTAGCAATAACATCAACTTTGGCTTTATCAACTTCAATTCCTTTTTCAGATATCACATGACCTAATACAATCCCAAATTTAACCATATAATGACATTTTTCCCAATTTAAAACAAGATTTTTTCTTCACATCTTTTTAATACTTTTTCTAGGTTTTTAAGACAATTTTCAAATGAGTTTCCAAAAACAGGTATATCATCAATAAAAACTTCTACAAATTCTTCAATCATATCACTAAAAATACTTAACATGCATCTTTGAAAAGTAGTCGGAGCATTACATAAACCAAATGACATTCTTTTAAATGCAAAAGTTCCGAAAAGACAAGTGAAAGTAGTTTTTTCTTTATCTTCTAATGATATAAGTATTCGATAATACCCCAAATACCCATCAAGAAAACAGTAATAAGAATTTTCTGCTACTTTTTCTAGAATTTGATCTAAAAATGGTAGTGGGAAATGATATTTTCTAGTTGCATCATTTAATTTTCTATAATCAATACACATACGCCAACTAGATGGAGTCCTAGCTTGTAATAACTCTCCCTTTTCATTTTTTATAACACTGATGCCTGACTTTTTAGGTACTACTTGTGTTGGACTTACCCATTTACTATCTGAGATTGGATAGATAATTCCAGCGTCTAATAGTTTAATACTTCATTTTTAACAACTTCCTTCATATGTGGATTTAACCTTCTTTTTGGTTGTTGATATGTTTTAGCATTTTCTTTCAATTGAATTTTATGTGTGCAAATTAAAAGATTTATACCTTTTATATCTTTCAAAGTCCATCCAATTGCATTTTTATATTTTTTAAGTAATGTAATTTAATCTTCTTCTTGATTTGGTAGAAGAGTGGAAGAAATTACAACAGAAAATGTTTTATTTTCACTAAAAAAATACATATTTCAATTCTAATGGTAAAACTTTTATTATTTTCAGACTCAAAACTTTCCATTGAAAAAACTTCAGATCGTTGATTTAAGTTTTCTTCTTGTATATTTTCTTCCACAATTGTTTTAATTTCATTATCATATTCATTTTCATTAATACTTGGTTGTTTACATAAATTGAACACATTAAGTTCTAGAGTCATATTTCCAAAAGACAATTTCATTATTCCATTTCGACAATTAATTAAAGCATTTGAAGTTTCTTGAAATGGTCGTCCTAATATTACTGGAATTTCATTATGTACTTCTATTGGTTGTGTATCCAAAACAATAAAATCTACAGGATATATGAATTTATCAACTTGAACCAAAAAATCTTCTACAATACCTCTAGGTATTTTGATTGACCTATCTATCAGTAAGAGAGTAACAGAAGTGGTTTTAATTCTCCTAAATTAAGTTTTTCATAAAATGAATAAGGAAGTAAATTCACACTAGCTCCCAAATCTAACAAAGCTTTTTTAATTTTATTTTCTCCAATAATACATGAAATTGTTGGACAACTAGGATCTTTATATTTTAAACTAGAATTATTTTGAAGAATAGAACTTACTTGTTCAGCCAAGAATGCTTTCTTCTTCACATGCAATTTTCTCTTCACGATACATAAGTCTTTTAAAAATTTTGCATATGAATGTACTTGTTTAATAGCATCTAATAATAGAATATTTATCTTTACTTGTTTAAAAACTTCATATATATCAGAATCATTTTTTTTTATGATTTGTTAATGCATGAGGAAATGGTGGAGGTTTATTTGATTCATTTACTATTTCAGATGATTTATCATTCAACATATTATTTTTAGAATTTAAGGTATCATCATTCTCAAAAGTATCAGAATTATCATCTTTACTCTTTGATTTTAAATGATCCTTGTTTTCATTTCTATATGGATCATTAACTATTTTACCACTTCTAAGGGTAATAACATATTTTATTTTATCAATTTTTTCATTTTTTAATTCTTGATTTTGATTTTTAGGATTAGGTTGAGGTTGAGATGGAAATTTTCTTTTTTCATGAATATTAAGTGCATATGCAAATTTTGCAAGAGTTTCTTTCGAATCACCCATAGATTGACTGTTTTGAATATTGATAGACTCTTGCTTTTGGATAAATGCATGAATTACATCTTCAAAGTTTTTTCTTGGAAGTGTAACATAAGGAATATAACCTTGATGATTTTGGTTATTTTGAAAATATTGTTGTGAGGGTTGTGCATTATTATCATTCCTCCAACTAAAATTAGGATGATTTTTCCATCCAGGATTATATGATGGTGAAAAAAGATTTAGTATTGGTTTTTTTATAATTGTTAATATAATTTGCTTGTTCATGGATAAATTCTTTAAATGAAGGTAATGTTGGACAATCTTTTGTAGCATGATCATGTGTATCACATATATGACAAATAATTTCTTGAATACTTTTTAATTGACCACTCTTTTTCATTTCTAATGACTCAATTTTTCTTGCTAAAAATGCAAGTTTAGCTTGAATATCTATATCATCTTTAAGATTATAGATACCACCCCCATTTATTGAATTATTGATTTTAGTTGTTTGTGGTTCTATTGTGCCTATATTATCACAATTTTGAGAATTTTCTGCTAATGAATCCAAATACTCCATAGCTTCATTTGGGTTTTTATCTTCAAAAGTTCCATTACACATGAATTCTATCATTTGCTTATCTTTAGGTATTAGACCTTCATAAAAGTGAGAAACTATTCTCCATGTTTCAAAACCATGATGTGGACATGTATTAAGTAATTCTTTATATCTATCCTAACATTGATAAAATGTTTCTCCTTGTTTTTGAGAAAAAGTAGTAATTTGTCTTTTAAAAGAGTTTGTTCTATGGGAAGGAAAAAACTTTTTGAGAAATTGTTGTTGCATTTCTTCCCATGATCTTATTGAACTTGATCTCAAATTTTGTAGCCATGTTTTAGCTTTATCTTTTAAAGAAAAAG
>NC_133310.1:17166297-17171397 GCF_012295235.1 Primulina huaijiensis | reverse complement strand
TTTTTTTGATGTTTTTCGAAGGTAATGGTGTGTGATTGCTAGACAATAGAGATGAGTATTATAGGAGGTGATAAATAGGCATTGAAGTGCATTTAGTTGAGAGTTACAAGTGAAGGAATAGAATGGAATTGGAATTGTTTTTCCTCCTCTAGCTGGCTGATACATTTTCTTATTCTCAATGCACGATCAGCTCATTTTCTAGGCTCATAGGTTAAGGGGAAATGAAGTATATTATTACATTTGAATTTACTACTAATTAGTGAATTAAAGTGAGGGAATGAATTCACCTTAATGGTCATTGAGAGTAACATGAATAGATTTACTACACCTTTGAATTGTCTTAACCGAAAATTATTACTCATTTGCATGGTATACTATTACTTTAGTTTCATATTTTAAATGCTTAAGGTTTAATACCCCCCATTATATTTTCTAGTGAATTAACAATTCCATTTAGGATAAAATCTTGCATGGCATACATGACCTCAAATTTAAATGTTTAAATGCTATGTTTAAATTTCTTGAATATATTTGACCTTTATTAATTCACCCCCATTTGCTTACCTATTTTATTTAAGCTTTAATTAAATATTGAACCTAAAAGAATTTATTTAACAACTTAATTCTAATTAATTTAATAAATCTTAAAACATTCTATTTCTTTAAATTAAATTATTCATTGACTTAATTAAATTTAGGAATATCTTTCCTATTATTAATTTTATCTTAAATCTCCAAACTCCGGTCCGACCTCGCGTATTTGCCCTGTAAAGATAAAACTAAACATCTTCTTTTAAAATAAATAAAACACTTCATATTTAAATAAAAATTCATTTTAATTAAATAATAGAAATTATGCATGACTTATACGTAATCTGATTTTCGGGTCGTTACACACACTATATTTTACAATTGGATAGAATGATTTTCAAGCTAGCACAAGGCCTCTATTTATAGGCCAAATGAGAGAAAGGGTCAAAAATTTTATTAATGTCATGTAGTTGTAGTAGTAGTCTTTGTCTCCTCCAACTTTAATTTCATGTCCCTTTTTCAATGCTTTGTTTTATGAATTTAATCACCGAATTTGACTCTGCTCAAAACAGTAAACATGTGGGGAATTGTTTGTAGATGAATTTGGCCACTTGGTTCACCTCATTTGGTTAAATATTGAAATAGTTATGATTTGTTTACTATATGCTGGTCATAGTAAAAGTAACTTTGTCCTCTTTTTGATATTTGCACAATTTGATCATCTTAATGAACTTTTTAGGCAATCATATCTTCTGTAAAGTTGTAGATAATTTCTCAAGGATTCCAAACATGTTTGAATCACCTCCATTTGAATTTTCTAGCTTGAGTTATCATTATTTTACCAACACGTAGAAAACCTGAAAATAAAACATATTTAGTAAGACATTTAAATATAAACAAACAATACTAAAATAAAATAATTTTATAATTTTAATGAAACTTAAAATTTTAAAATACAGGTTTTAACATATAATAAATTATTAATTTTAATTTTCATCACCGATTAAGAAGAAATCAGATGTTTTCCAGATCTTCAAAGATTTCAAAACGCGGGTTGAACTTGATTCTGAAAAGAAAATCAAGTGTATGAGGACTGACAATGGAGGAGAATATACAAGTGACGAATTTGATGCATATTGTCAACATGAAGGCATCAAAAGACAGCTTACGATAGCTTACACACCTCAACAGAATGGAGTGGCGGAGCGGATGAACAGAACCTTGTTGGACAGAACAAGAGCTATGTTGAGGACTGTAGGTCTAGAAAAGTCATTTTGGGCAGAAGCAGTCAAAACCGCTTGTTATATTATCAATCGTTCTCATTCAGTGGCGATTGATCTGAAGACTCCAATGGAGATGTGGACCGGAAAGCTGACAGATTATTCTCATTTGCATACATTTGGAAGTCCCGTGTACGTTCTGTAGAATGACCAAGAAAGATCGAAGTTGGATTCGAAATCCAGAAAATGTATCTTTTTGGGTTATGCTGATGGAGTAAAGGGGTATCGCTTGTGGGATCCTACTGTCCACAAGCTTGTCATCATCAGGTATGTTATCTTCGAGGAAGATAAAGTAAAGGGAGACAAATGCACACCGAATTCAGAAACTACTGTATTTCAGGTGGAAAATAAGACGGACGAAGGTCAAGTTTCTTGTGAAGCAGTACCAGAGCACGAAGAACATGAACATGTTAAGTCTGAAGTTTCCAATGTGAGGCAGTCAACTCGAGACAGAAGACCACCAGGTTGGCTTTCAGGTTATGTCACTGAAAACAATATTGCATATTGTCTATTATCAGAGGATGGTGAGCCATCGGGTTTTCATGAGGCTACTCAAAGCTCGGATGTATCCTTGTGGATGATAGCAATGCAGGAAGAATTGGAGGCATTAGAAAAGAATAAAACTTGGGATCTTGTTACACTACCACGAGGAAGGAAAGCCATTGGAAATAGATGGATCTATAAGATCAAGCGTTATGGCAATAACCAAGTGGAGCGGTATCGTGCTAGATTTGTGGTAAAAGGATATGCTCAGAAAGAAGGCATTGACTTCAATGAGATATTTTCTCCTGTGGTTAGACTTACAACAGTCAGAGTAGTGTTGACATTGTGTGCGGTGTTTGACCTACATCTAGAACAGCTAGATGTGAAAACAGCATTTCTTCATGGAGATCTTGAAGAAGAAATTTATATGCTCCAGCCAGAAGGTTTTGCGGAAAAAGACAAAGAGAACTTGGTTTGCAGGTTGAACAAATCTCTGTACGGTCTCAAACAGACGCTGAGGTGTTGGTACAAGAGATTTGATTCATTTATCATGAGCCTTGGTTACAACAGACTGAATGCAGACCCTTGTACGTATTTCAAGAGGTCTGGTGATGATTATATCATTTTGCTGTTGTATGTGAACGACATGTTGGTAGCAGGCCCCAACAAAGATCATGTCCAAAGATTGAAGGCACAATTGGCTAAGGAATTTGATATGAAGGACTTGGGACCAGCAAACAAGATTCTAGGAATGCAAGTTCATTGAGACAGAAGTAATAGAAAGATTTGGCTTTCCAAGAAAAATTATTTGAAAAAAGTCTTGCAACTCTTCAACATGCAAGATAGTAAGCCAATTTCGACCCCTCTTCCTGTTAACTTTAAGTTATCCTCCGAGATGTGTCCTAGCAGTGAAGCAGAGAAGATGGAGATGTCTCGAGTACCATATGCATTAGCAGTGGGAAGTTTGATGTTCGCTATGATCTGTACATGACCAGACATTGCTCAAGCAGTGGGAGCAGTTAGTCGGTATATGGCGAATCCTGGACGAGAGCATTGGAGCACTGTCAAGAGGATTCTTAGATACATTAAGGATACCTCGAATGCTGCATTATGTTATGGAGGATCGTATTTTACACTCAGGGGCTATGTCGCTTCAGATTATGCAGGTGATCCTGATAAAAAGAAATCTACTACTGGTTATGTGTTTACACTTGCAGGGGAAGCAGTAAGCAGGGTTTCAAAACTGTAAACAGTTGTGACATTATCTACAACGGAGGCAGAATACATGGCAGCTAGTCAAGCTTGCAAGGAGGCAATATGGATTAAAAGGTCATTGGAAGAGATCGGACACAAACAAGAGAATGTTCCATTGTTTTGTGACAGTCAGAGTTCCTTGCATATCGCAAGAAATCCAGCCTTTCATTCCATGACGAAACATATTGGAGTACAATTTCACTTTGTGCGGGAAGTAGTAGAGGAAGGAACCGTGGATATGCAGAAGATCCATACAAAGGATAATATAGCTGATTTTCTGACCAAACCAGTGAACACTGATAAGTTTGAGTGGTGTAGATCCTCAAGTGGTCTAGCGAAAATGTAAGCAGCAGGGAATGGCAAGATTGAAAGGATGTGTGGAGATGTGTTTGATTCTCAATCAAATCTCCAAGTGGGAGAAATGTCGGCAATAGGTAGGGACAAATTTTCAGGCTTTGAAATTTCAAAAGGTTGGCAGAATTGTCTCAGGAAAATTCAGAGGAGAAAACACGTTTTTATACGCGTTTTCACATTGATAGAGGCTCTATAAATAGAGCTTTCTCCTTCATTCTGAAATCATCCATTCTTCGAGTTTTTTTTTCATCTTATAGCATTATATAGTGCTTAGTTCTATAATATTTGTGAGGTGCTTTGTTCTCCTGTATTAAGAGAGTGTGTGTTCACTTTGGAAACACAGTGAGTGAGTTGTACACCACAAAATATTATAGTAGAATTCTTCTCATCTTGCCCGTGGTTTTTACCCTAATAATTTTTTAGGGGTTTTCCACGTAAATCTCGGTGTCCAGTTTATTCTTTATTTTCGGGTTTTATTATCTCAAATTACCGCAAGTGAGACCAACACTTTTGAAGGTTTCCTCAAACCACTCTTAGTCGCTCATAACCGAACATCTAATATTACCTAAAAAATGGCAATTAAAAAATATTTATAAAACCAAACTAGACATAACAATTCAATTTAAATTTATTGAGAAAGCCGCCCAAATCGACCATGATCACCCCAACTCAGATTTACTTAACTTTGACATTAAGTGTGTGGATAAGTTCTAAAAATTGATAAAAATTTATGAATATTTTTAATTAATCTATATTGATAATTACTTATTAATTTATTTATCCTGTTTGTTTGTTCTTTTTTTTTTGGAATAACTGATATATCCGAATGCTTTTTTCTTTAGAAGTGTTTGTTCTTTCAAATAAAGAAAACATCATTTCAACATTTTTATTCAAATTTAGTCTAGGATAGACTTGTGATTGTCCATTATTATTATTATTAGAATAATGTTACGTATACAAACAAATTTGTACAATAATATCACAAGATAATAACAAATTTCGAGATACGATTGTTGTAAATATCACTTTACCATATGATGTGTATATAACATTATTCTTATTATTTACCAACCCTTCAAGATGGTTCCTTTCTCAGATACAAGTAAATTGCAAACAATAGAAGTTATAGACCAAGAGCTGCAAGAAACAATTGGTCTCTCTCTCTTCTTTCTTTTATCTGAATTAATGATTATATATA
>NC_133310.1:17161744-17166274 GCF_012295235.1 Primulina huaijiensis | reverse complement strand
TATATATATAGCAATAAGCAAACTCAAATTTCAACACCTGTTTGATCCTCTTTCCACTTGTAAAAAGAAAAATTATTGCTTTAAGAGAAAAGAAACCGAGGGTGAGAATGGGATCCATCTTCAGTTCAGGCAAGAGCAGAGAGGAAATACAAATGACTCTCGCCAAAGCTAAGCAGATCGTTGCCTCCAACCCTGTTGTTGTCTTCAGGTCACAATCCCTTCACATAAATATATTTTCGCACGATATATTTTTTTCGTTTAAAGAATTCGATGTCGAGGTGGTCAATTCAAAAGGGTATATATATTTTCTTACGATTCTTGATTGTTTGGTTATTGAAGATTTTTTTAAAGATTTTTTTGCCTTGGTTTTGAACTCTTGACGAAGGATGGTGCCTGTTTTTTCTCAAAACTTTCAATGATTTCACATGAATATGGTGGTGGCTACCTGCTGAGCATGCGATTGTATTTTCATCTCTAATCTTTGGCTTTTGCTGTTTATCTCGAATTTTTTCATTACCAAGAAAGATGCGGATTGGAGGAAAAAAACTGAATTATTTGTATGAAATTATAATGTATACTAATGGAGAAACCGATGATCCTGCAGCAAGACTTACTGTGGGTACTGCCAGAGAGTGAAGCAGCTGTTTTCCCAGCTACAAGCAACATATAAAGTGATCGAACTTGATCAAGAAAGTGAGTATATAACACTGTTTTATACTCTATTTTCATCATTCGAAGATATTTTTTATTCTTGATCATCTTTCGATTGTTCTCCAAGACGATGGCGATGCAATCCAAGCTGCATTAGCAGAGTGGACGGAGCAGAGAACCCGAATGTTTTTATAGGTGAAAAACACATTGGCGGTTCCGATTGTAAGTCCGAATTAAAACTTAATCCTTCTTCTTCTTGCATGCGGACCTTATTACTATGATCGGAACATTTTCTTTTGATCTTGTGCTTGTTGCAGTGGTACTTGAGAAACATCAGCAGGGGAAGCTTGTTCCTATGCTGTCTGAATCTGGTGCACTACTACAACACACTACTCAGTTGTAAATATGGACATGGGTGCAAGAATAACACGTTGTGTTTAATTATGGACTTGATAGCATTTCTCCATATTTGATATCATCACGTGATAAGAACGTCTTCGCACTTGCTTCACAAAATTATGGACTGATTTTCGAAATGTTTTGTACTTCTTAGAATTACATAGTCCATGCCACACTACGACTGAAGCATGACGAAAACTTGTTCTCTTTTATCCTAGTCTATACAAATGATTAATGTCCACAAGATTTATATTAACATACCTTTACCAATATGATCTACAGACTTCATCAAAAGTGAATAATTTTTCTAAGATGAAGGATGCTTTATAACATTATATTATTAAAGGAACAAAGAAGATTGTCACAATTATTTTAAGAAACCAATAAATTGGTTATACTGGCATCGAGTCAACATTTCCTACTCATACCGGAGCTGGAGCCACGCTTATTGTTGTTTCTTTAACCTTCTGTGGGAAAAAAAAAGGCCTTTAATTAGTTTCTGCTCCACAGAGAAGAGAAATCACTCGTTGTATTTCATTTTCTTACATTAGATGTATGAATCCACCGGTCAAGAGTCTGTAGAGCTTTCCCAGATGAATGTACTTTTCGGGCTGCATCGACTCCCTCGGATAGATTGTTTACATGTCCACTTACCAACAGAGCAGCGGCTGCATTTAACACCTGTTCAATGTTACCAGGATAGGAGTTTTTAGAATGTGTACCATTTCTTCTTGTTAAATTTGAAAGAAAAATCTCAGCAATTTAAAATTTTTGGTTGAATAACAGAATGTACAATTGGATAACTTTTTTCTTTTCGGGGTAAAAACTCATTTCACATTGCAAGCTCAGACTAAGCTTGTGACCTCGAGCTCCTGCTCCTTCATTTTGAAGTCGACTAGCTCAAGATCAATTTTTGTAGTCGAGTTCGAGTAGATTCATTTACACCCTTATGCTGGACTCCATCATAGGACGAGGACGGCTTTTTGGAAGAGTGGCTGCTCACACAGAGTTTAAAAAATTTTAAGAGGAAGTTTGGATAGTTCACAAATTTTGGCACAGAAGCTATATTATACAAGAGAGTCATTAATTCAGGCAACATTTGATGATTTATGAGAAGATTTTCACATTTAAAGGATGACTCCAAAATGACAGATAAAACTCAAGTCTACAAGGTTATAAAAACTAAAATCTTTTTTTATGCATCCAATTTATTTAACGAGAACACGCAGGAATCAAATAACAGAAGAGAAAATTTACCAGGGCATCAGCAATACTACCCTTTTCTCCTGAGAGTACACGACGAAGTACATCTGCGTTGTATTCTGGGCCTCCACCTTGCAAACTTTCCAGAGTGCATCGAGGCATGCCAAAGTCCACTAAAAAATCACTATCTATGTTAGTCTACGGTCTGCTGAACATTCAGTCTCAAGAAAATGAAATAAGAACAATGCAAAAGATTTGTTAAAGTCGAAAAGGAAGATTCTTACATGGATTGAATGAGAACTTTTCTACTTTATCCGGGGTGACATCAAGGACTAATCCAGGCCCTATTTCAGTTTATAAAAAAATATCCATGCAGAATTGCAAATATAAGAGGATAAGCTTCATAAAATAAGGGATAAAATCGTTTCAAAATCGATATAATACCTCATAGAACAGGTATCAAAATCGGATATCTTACCAAGAGGACTCATTTCGTCCAGCCCTTCAGAGTGAACTATCAATGCTCGTTTCATACCAAATCTCTGGAGTGCTTTGGCCATTTTATGGACCTAGCCAACGATAGGAAAATTGTTTGTCATATTTGAAGCTTCTAAAGCTCAAATATCAATTGGAAGTATAGAAAATAAGTTTCGTTGAACAAGTCCAAATTTAATTAACTAAACATAAAGATCATAGCAAATGAACTCACAAGTTCTTCTTTATATACCCCAACGACGGCAAAACGAACTCGGGCTGGATTCAACATGGGCCCCAAAATATTGAATACAGTCTTTACTTTAAGCTTTTTCCTCACAGGTCTAACAACCTGCATAGCTGGATGATAAATCGGGGCCATCATAAAGCCGATTCCGGCTTCGTTCACGCACCTTCTTACCCCCTGAATACGATGAAATCAGACACGATGAATAATTGCATGATGGCGACGACCATGGTTTTCTTTAAATATGGTCGAGTCAATTCTGCATTCATAGAAACAACTAAAGTATAAAAAGCTTACTAGAAATACCTGAGTTAATTATTTCAATCTGGCATCTATTTTATCGCAAATCATTATACAGATATTGATTCTCTATCCCGAATCTTGTATTTGTATGTGGTAACAATAAAATTATATGAGGGGGCCAACAAAATTAACGATAGATCATAGTAAGAAACTTCTCTCACCGAATCTCAATGAGTGGGCCTTGAAAAAAAACTCAAATCATTATGTAATATGGAACTCTTTTCATTACACTACATTTTGACACTGAAACGGGATGAAATAAACTAAGTGATTGTAATCCCTGACACATGTTTAAACTAAGTGATTGCAATCCCTCACACATTCTTAAATCTACTTTTACTCTTCATATAAGTAAAGAGAGGATCATCAGCTCCTGGTCAAGTCCCTGATGAAAGGAAATGCATAAAGAAAATTATGAGTGATTTAACGGTCGAATGACTTAATTCAAGGTCCATCATCGAATTCATATCTATGCTTCCATTAACTTGGGCTCTTGGACGCTAGGAAAATTAAAAGCTTTTTAAGTTCATCAAATGCCCATGCAGTGGAAATTTCGTAAATATTTTTCAATTACATGTCAGTAATGAAATTTTTTTTACTAATACTATTGCACATTCGTATCCCCAGCTCGCACTCGACATGATCTTCAATTGTATTAAGTTTGATACCCTTGCTCCAAATATTTTTTTTGATTTCATCGTTTACTATAAAAAGAAGCATTTAAGCCCACATGTAATGGTTAAACAAACTACAGTACTACAACTGAACTGACCTCTGGTTCCAAGTTAATTGCAACCCCTAATGCTTCAAGAACATCGGCACTGCCACAGGCAGATGAACTAGAACGATTACCTTGCTGTGATTCAACCATAAATATCAGGATCAATTTACCACAAAAATCAAATCTAATCACAAGCATAAAATCAACTATGGGAGATTTGACTAATCTACGTCCAGAACATCCACCTTTGCGACTTTTGCACCACAAGCTGCAGCAAGAATTGAAGCTCCCGTGGAGATGTTGACTGTATTTGCACCATCGCCACCTGTACCGACGATATCAACAGCATCGTTTAGTCCTTCCACTTTCTTACAGTGTTTAACCATCGCCCTTGCCAATCCAACTACCTATTAATATTTAGTTAGTAGTTACGTTAATATGACAAACGGGAAGATCAGTTCCACTGCTATAACTATACAATAATTGGCTTCTTATCACTGCAAAGTTGTGCATGTGTGTTTTTATATATATA
>NC_133310.1:17085249-17160450 GCF_012295235.1 Primulina huaijiensis | reverse complement strand
TATATAGTGAAAAAGAAGGAAAAAAATGAGATTCAGCTCTTTTTCAAACCACATTTTCAACTCATCAAGAATAACGTATAGAGGCTGCTAGCCATTTTAAAAATACCAGCTCTCCTAAACGTCACGTACCCGGGAAATCAAGGGAAACTATAAATTTGAATTTTCAGAAAAAATGGAGAAATTTTTTCAAAAGATTTTCCTGGCGCCGCTCTTCCCACTTTTATGAAAACATTAACAATCAGAAACAAAGATAAAGATCGCAGGCGCTACATCAGCCCCTGCTTGTGAACATTATCAGAAAGAAACTCATTCTTCAAACAACAGAAGCGCTTACTTCTTCATAAGTTTCTCCTTTAGCTCTCAACAGGACGAGAAACGCACTAATCAAAGCCTCATCAGCACCATCCAACAAGAAATCAAGTGACGCCTCAGCTTCACCTTCCGACAAATCCACCCCACTGATCAGATTTTCGACCAGCTAACAAATAATTAATTAAAGATTCAGAACATGGAAAAATACAATAAAAACCAACCCAAAAAACACACACACACAAATTCAATCCAGAAAACCCATGAAAAAAAAAAAGATTTAAACTTTATAATTTTATATCACACCTGACTGAAAGAGGTTACAAATGACCCATGTCTGTTCGAATCGTGCAAAACAGATGGCACAAAACTCGAGCGCTTGGTATTAAAAGAGGCACGAGAAATATGATTCTTGACCTCACATTGCGGAATAAAACGGCGAGGAATAAAAGATGAACACTGAAATTGAGGTGCATAGAGATACAGACGGTGGTGAAGTGAAATGGCCATTTTGCCGTGCGCTCCAAAAGCACATAATTTTTTTCTGCGTAATAGCAAATTGTACAGCTATCATTAAATTGACAAAGCGTGGTCCAGTAAAGCATTAATTAGGGTTTCAGGCTTTTCGAATTTTCAACATTAAATGGGGAAGTGGACCTGTAATCGACGTAGTACAATATTACACGTGCGAATTTACATTTTTTTAAAATAAAATAATGATTATTATGTTTATTAATGGATAAATTTGTAAAAAATCTCTCTGCACGAATATTTTAAGATTGAGTACTTGACAATAATATAATTTTAGTTTTAACTTTCTACAAACATAAAGTTATGATTTTGCCTTTTTATTATTTAAAAATATATATAATTTTATCCAAAAAAAATTACTCATGTCTTCTTCATCTAAAATATAATCTTAAAAAAAGTTTATCTCTCAATTATCATGGAATAAGATTCAAAACTTATTTTGATATACAAAGTACCTGTTATGGGATTTTGGATACTTGATTTCGCTCTTTGAATACTCCAAATGTGTAAAAAAATATTATATTTTCGAGTAATCACGACAAATTCGGTTATTGTTGGTTTTTTCATGAAAATGCATTATGATAACTTATTCATGTCATTTTATTTTTTAAAAAAAAAACATAGTTCGCCACTCATCATGAAATAAGATTATATATTTATTTTGACCTACAAAGTACCTATATTGGAGTTCGAAATGCTTAATTTGGCTATTTAAATACTTCAAATGTGTAAGAAAATACTGGATCTTCGAGCAAGCACCATAAATTTTATAATTGTTAGTCTTTTCATTGAAATTGTGTTAGGATGACTTATTCATGTCATCTAATTTTTGAAAAAACACAGTTTCTCACTAATCATGGAATTAGAAAAAATACTTATTTTGACCGATAAAGTACATATTTTGGAGTTCCAGATATTTAATTTGGCTACCTGAATACTTCAAATGTGTAAGAAAATACTTAATTTTAAATAATATTAAGTGACTTTTGATGGTGTCATTTGTGAAGTTAAAATGTGATACCTAAATTGGTACAAAGAGTATCTAATTAGAGTCCACAAATAGATGATTTTTCTCTCTAAATAGTCATTTCTAATTATTTGGGGATGTCAAAATATAGTTTGAAGTTAATGTCGAGTGGCACTGATGATGACATTCATGAAGTAAAAAATTTGATACTTAAATTAATACAAATAAGACATAATTTGAGTCCAAAAATACTTGATTTTACCCTTTAAATACTCAAATTCGATTATTTGATGATGCCAAAATATATAGTTTGAAATTAATATTGAGTGACTTTTGATGATGAAATTTTTGAATTAAAGATGTGGTACCTAAATTGGTACAAATAGTACATAATTTGATCCTATCTATACTTGATTTTACCATTTGAAGACTCAATTTTGATTATTTTGGTATATAAAAAAATATTTCAAGTAATATTGAGTGACTTTAGATATGTCATTTGTGAAGTTAAAATGTGATACCTAAATTCATAGATGTAGTATCTAATTCGAGTGTACCAATACTTGATTTTACTCTCTAAATACTAAAATTCAATTAATTTTTTATGTCAAAATATATAGTTTGAAGGTAATATTGAGTGGTCTTTGATAATGATATTCATGAAGTAAGAATATGATACCTAAATTAATACAAATAATACCTAATTCGAGTCACGAAATACTCGATTTTACCATTTAGAAACTCAAATTTGATTATTTGATGATGTCAAAAAATATAGTTTGAAGTTAATATTTTTTTATGGTGTTGAAATAAAAATGTAATACATAAATTGGTACAAGGAAAACCTAATTCGAGTTACAAATAGTTGATTTTACCTTATAAATACTCATATCCGATTATTTGGGATGTCAAATTAAACATTTTTAATGTCACATTTTTAGGTATCATATTTATAATTCATGTATGTCATTATCAAATAAGTAATGTCACATTTTTAGGCATTACATTTTTATTTCACGAATGTATAAATAATATAGTTTGAAGTTAATATCTTTTGTTGGTGTCATTACCAAAGGTCACTCGATAATATCCATGGAGTCAAGTTAGATACTATTATTATTAAATTAAGCATAACATTTTTACTTCACGAATGTCATTATCAAATGTCACTCAATATTAACTTCAAACTATTCATTTGAAATCCCCAAAATAATCTGACATGCATATTTAAGGGTAAAATCAAATATTTGTAACTCGAATTAGGTTTTCTTTATACTAATTCAGGTATCACATTTTTACTTCACGAATGACACCATAGAAATTATTAACTTCGAACTATATTTTTTGAACATCATCAAATAATCAAATTTGAGTCTTTAAATGGTACAATCAAGTATTCTGTGACTCGAATTATGTATTATTTGTATTAATTTAGGTATAATATTTTTACTTCACGAATATCATCATCAAAGACCACTCAATATTACCTTCATAACATATATTTTGACATAAAAATTAATTGAATTTTAGTATTTAGGGAGTAAAATCAAGTATTGGTACACCCGAATTCGATACTATATGTACCAATTTAGGTAACATTTTAACTTCACAATGACACATCAAAAGTCATTCAATATTATTTGAAACTATAATTTTTATATGCTAAAATAATCAAAATTGAGTCTTAAAAAGGTAAAATCAAATATATGTAGGATCGAATTAGGTATTATTTGTACCAATTTAGGTACCATATCTTTAATTTATAAATCTCATCATCAAAAGCCACTCAATATTAACTTCGAATTATATATTTTGACATCATCAAATAATCGAATTTGAGTATTTAAAGGATAAAATCAAGTGTGTGGACTCGAATTATGTCTTATTTTTATTAATTTAGGTATCGAATTTTTACTTCATGAATGTCATTATCCAACTATATTTTGACATCCTCAAATAATTGGATATGAGTATTTAGGGAGTAAAATCATGTATTTGTAGACTCTAATTAGATACTCTTTATACCAATTTAGCTATCACATTTTAACTTCACAAATGACGCCATCAAAAGCCACTTAATATTACTTGAAACTCAAGTATTTTCTTACGCATTTGAAGTATTCAAATAGTCAAATCAAATATTTGGAACACCAAAATAGGTACTTTATCGGTTAAAATAAGTATTTTTTCTAATTCCATGATTAGTGAGAAACTGTATTTTTCAAAAATTAGATGATATGAATAAGTCATCCAAACACAATTTCAATGAAAAGACTAACAATTACAGAATTTATGGTAATTGCTCGAAGATCCAGTATTTTTCTTACACATTTGGAGTATTCAAAGAGCCAAATTAAGTATTTGGAACTCCAAAATAGGTACTTTGTATGTCAAAAAAATATCTGATCTTATTTCATGATGTGTGTTGAACTATGTTTTTTTTTTTTAAAATAAAATGACATGAATAAGTTATCATAATGCATTTTTCATGAAAAGACCAACAATGACCGAATTTGTGATAATTACTCGAAAATATAGTATTTTCTTATACATTTCGAGTATTCAAAGAGCGAAATCAAGTATCCGAAACCCCATAACAGGTACTTTGTATGTCAAAATAAGTATTTGATCTTATTCTATGATAATTGAGAAATAAATTTTTTTTTCAGATTATATATTAGAAGAAGAAGACATGTGTAATTTTGTGGATAAAATAATATATTTTTTTAAATAGTAAAAGGGCAAAATCGTAACTTTGGATTTGTAGGGAGTTAAAACTAAAATTATATCATTGCCAGGTACTAAATCTTAAAAAGTTATTATGAGGTACTAATTTTAATTCAAAGATGTGCAATGAGATTTTTCACAAATTTACGGTTTATTAATCATGATTATTAATAGATTTAGTTGATTCAAAAATATATATATATAATTTTTAATTATTATTTATATAATTATAATGAAATTATATTAAATATGTAATTTGTAGAGTTGAATTTCTAAAGTGGATTAGATACTGTAATTATAAGTTAATTATACGAAAAATATTACTTATCTAAATGAATATGATATTTTAGTAAGAATTATTTGGGGTCACAAAGTTGGACCACTAAGAACATCAACCATTATATATAATATTAATTTAGTTATGCTATTCTACGTATTAGATCGTATTTTTATAATTGGTGATATGCAACCGTAGATTGTGCGCAAGAGATGTGTTGATTTTTATTTCAAAATATAAGGTATTTGTATTTTTAAAATAGAAGTTACCCTAAAACTGAAATGAGAAGTATTTAGGAGAAACATGTAACTATCTAACTGGGAACAAAAACATGGATGACATGGAAAATTGGAACTTGAAATGTCAAGCTCACACCAAATTATTATTTTTAATTAGGCTATATACTATTTTTTTATTAATTTAAATTAAATTCAATAGAGATAATTTTATAATTATAAAAATAATGAGATATCATGCAGTAATTTGAAATGATAGAATAAAAAAAACAAAAACAAAATAAGCCCACCAAGACATCGAAGATGTCTCTATTTTGCGCATTATTAATAAAAAGTAATAATAGATAATAGATAAATAAAAAAGTTTCGAAATCAAATTATCAAAATTCAAAAAATGAAATTGATTTTTTTTTTTCAAAATTAATATTTGATCTCGTTAAAATCCTAAAATTTGTAGTTTGTTTGTAAAAAAAATAGAAAGGAAAAAAAAGAGAAGGAATTTTGATATAAACTAAATCCTAATCCAGCCAAATTTAGGTCATTTCTTGTACCATTGGATTGGAAAAAAAAATTAGACATTGACAATTTGAATTTTGTTGACAATTTATCTTGAGCATTGCTTGATCAAAAAAGCAAAGACGTAAACGATCCAAATCAAACCAAACAATATCAATATTGAACTTGACTCGTTTAAAATTGATAAAGGCTCAAGCTCGGCCCGAGCTCGATTCGAGCTTTTATCTTCAGGCTCGAGCTCGACTTATCTTGAAATTACTAAGCTCGCGAAATACACTACATAGGATTGTCTTGGCACATTGGATGGTACATATATTAATGTTCATGTTCCTAACAAGGAAAAACCAAAATACCGAGCAAGAAAATTAATAGAGGAGTGAATGTATTGGGCGACTTTTTTACACACACATTTTTCATATTTCTTGCCTTTACTTATGAGATACAGGTGACATGGATATTTGTGCATCCAACAACATTCATAGCAAACAAAAGAAATCCGACAAGAGTAGGCGTGTCTGGAGCGTAAAAGAGGAGGAAGTCCTTCTTCAATCATTGAAAAATGCTGCTATTGCTGGTTTCAAAAGTGAAAATGGGTTTCCGCTGTGGATATTTGATTTTTCTTGAAGATTCAACGAAGAAAGTTTTTCGTGTAATAGATTTACAAGGCAACCTACACATCAACTACGTACCAATATACAAGTATGGAAAAGGATTCATGGTGCATTGTTAACGATGTTGAGAGGAAGCAGATCGGTTGAAACGAAACTGACCAGATGATTGAAGCCACTAATGAGACATGTATCGACTTTGTTAAGGTAAACATTATCCCTAATTAAACTAGCTTGGATAATTGTTGGATTATTTCAGTGGTTATTTATGATCTATTAACTCATAGGATTTACTTTATTTTATGCACGTTGAAGCTTTATTTTGGTGTTCATGAATGGTGGAAGTACTTAGTCTTTTTCTCCAAGGCATGGTTGTTTCCCTGTGTGATATATATTCTGAGAATGTTCTAAAACTTGGTCACATTTGAGCTTTAAGTTGCATCTTTAGCCTTAATGGTTAGATTATGTGTTTTAGTGAAACTTATTGTATTTTGGCGTGAAGAAATATTTTTAGTGAGTAAGTTGGCTTTTGATTAGTGTTTGGTTTGATTCAAGTATGACATATATACTTATGGATTTATTTTTGATATATTTTTAGAGTCGCAACAATTTGCGTACAATGTGTTATAAAAGATATTGGTCATATTACAATGACTGATGTGAAATTTTTGGACATGATCGTGCGACTGGAGAACAATGCAGAGGGTTTTATAGATATTTTACGGGGTGTACTAAATATGGGTGAGACTGGAGGTCATGATATGAATGATAGGTTGGAAAATTTTCTTCATACCGTTGAGGAAAATGTTGAACTAATCTATGTTACACATCCAAGTTCGATAAGTTCCACTACTAGTAAAAAATCACATTCCAAGAAACGGGAGCACCAAATGCAAGGTGATGACGCATTTGTGGATGCAATTGACAAGTTTACTTATATAGTTAAAAATATTGGCCAAGATCAGGAGATATCAAAAGCAACAAAGGAAGTATTTGATGCACTAGGGATGCTTCTGTTAGAGTAGGTGTCCGATAAGCCAACTTGTGGCTTGGGCTTTTATTGACTACAATTGGTACCATGAGGTATGCCTCGCAACGTAAGATCAACATTTTCACTTACCATATTAGGCGACTGCCAGTTTAGTGAACACCTTCACAAAACAAACAGTTCCACTCTCCTTTCTAAATTAGCGATTATACTAACTTTCATTTCTTCCATCTTATGGCCATCAGCTTATAAACTTCTTTATAAGTTTCATGTTTGATCTCCATCAAACTAGTTGAAATTTATCTATATCAATGGGAACACATAATTCGATATTTGTGTGACCCTTAATGGTTCAGGGATACAACTAGTCGTATGTTTACATCTTCATTTGATTCAGAATAACATTTATTCTTATTCGAGTTTACCCTAGTTAATCTAATTCTTTTCATTAACTCTTTGATCACGAATGTCAGAACTTCTGATTGCACCCATCAGATCATGGTAAGAGCGTCTAGTAGCATCCTCTCATGATCCCCTAAGTATCACTGATAGTGCCTGCAAGAACTTTTAGTTATGGTTAGCATACATTACGGTCTCTTCAACACATGCATGGGGTCCTTGTAGGAGAGATACTCCTAATTAGATTAGAAGTCTCACTTTATATACACACCATGAGGGGTCATAAACAAAATACCGAAAGAATATCACACAAAATTCACCACAAATCCTCTCCAATTCCTTAACACAACTCACAACCACCTTGTTGTTAATCAAGGAAAATTTTCGGCCACTTTGTTTTCCATCCACGCCGCACCGCCGTCGTTGCTCCATATCCGGATTTTGAAAATTCGGAGGCTAATCGCTTGCGATTTCTAGTGCAATCCAAGCGAGAAGGATAATCTTCGATCGTGGACATAATTAGACGATCAAGGTTGAAGAGCCGTTCGTAGGGATTTACAAGAAGGGCTATATCCGCTTAAAAACCGGAATAGTTTGGAGTCCAGCATTGTATATGCACATGTATAAACTCTTAGACATCCTATGAATAAATACACGACGCCCAAGCAATGTTTCGATTGTCGATACACAAATTTTTAAACTTTCGTTGCGTCTTAAGTGCGAGAGTTCGATGTCCCAACAACTTCTCTATCTGACAGTGGAGGATAGAGTCATTGCAGTTGCGATGTTAGTGGAAAAATCTATTTTCTTCAGTCTTCCCCCTTGAAGCGAGACTCATGCTAGTACTGAGGCGTTCGAAATCTGTTTGCACTCTTATGTGTGTGGATTTTGGAACGATGTATTGTGTGCAATAATATGTGGATGATTTGCTATGATCTTTATGTGTCTTTTATGCTATCTCTGATGAAGCTTATATTTGAATCTTGTAGATATGTATTGCTATAATATTTAAGAAAAAACTTATCAAGAACACTTGAATAAAGGGTGACATAAAAAATATCTTAAAATTTATTTAATTATTAAATTTATAAATTGTGTCTAGACCAAAACTTATAATTCAAATAATAGTTCAAAAGTGATTAATTTTTTTGGAAGATATAAAATATATAATTATTGAATGCATACATATTTCTTCTTTACATTAAATTTTTTAAAATTATTTTTTTTTGTTATTTCATTAAACCAACCATCAATATAACACGTGTGTGTCTAAATATTTAAAATGACAACTTAAGTTATCTACACATTTGAACATTACTTGGTTTATAGATTATTAAATAACAATTGTAATTTTGCAAGGTTAATTTAGATATTGCATTCTAATAGATAAATTTAATTCATTTCGTTAAAATCATATCAAACATTACCTTAAAAGTAAAACTTGTGTGAGACGGTCTCACGGATCGTATTTTGTGAGACGGATATCTTATTTGGGTCATTCATGAAAAAGTATTACTTTTTATGCTAAGAGTATTACTTTTTATTATGAATATTGGTAAGGTTGACCTGTCTCACAGATAAAGATTCGTGAGACCGTCTCACAAGAGACATACTCTACATTTTATCATATCATCTTATTTAACTCTGCCTATCAATTTTTTATCCCTTATATACGCATCTTTCCTCATCCCATAACGTGTACCAAACGTTACCTAAACAAAATTAATTCTTATCAAATTAAATACGGAACTCTTAAAATCAATGAATCGCAGGGATATAATATATCTTAATTTAATTTTTAAAAATGATTTTCTCGTAATAAAAACCCAGTGGATGTTAATAGCCCGCCCTACGATAAAAGTTCGGCTGACGGCCGGAAATTAAGAAATACATGAAAAAATGGTCTGACGATTCAATAACTTGATAGAAATTAATGGCACTTTATTAGAATCTTTACAATATTTTATTTTTCTTAGCCACAAAAGAATGAGTGCTAATAAATGAAATTATATATAGGTGTGCAACATATCAAAACTGAATAATATATATGTATATATATATATATATTTATATATATATATGTTCTCAGATTCGTTTTTGGAAACATAGGTTCAAATTTTATGGTGAATGGGAAATCTAATTTTTAGAAATGAAATTGAATAAAAGCTTGAAGATAACCTCCATTCGATTTACATAGAAGCTCGCAAGATGAGCTGAATGAATTCTCAACTAACTAGTAAAAGTACCAGTTGACTTCTTATTTATACCAAGTACAAAGAAGGAAAGAAAATGAATGAGAAAAACGTATCTCTAATAAGCAAATAAGCACGTTTTTACTTTTCTTCCAATATTCCCCCTCAAGATGGGGAGTGAATATTTTCAATACCCATCTTGGACAGCAATGCTTGAAATATACCAGGAAGGAGTGCCTTCGTAAACAAATCTCCAAGTTGTAATTGTGAAGCAACATGCAGTACTTTGATGATGCCTAACTGAACCTTCTCACGCACGACGTGACAATCGATCTCGATATGTTTTGTGCGTTCATGAAACACAGGATTAGACGAGATATGAATGGCTGCTTGATTGTCACAAAACAATGTCACAGGTGTGTCAATAACAGTGCACAACTCCTTGAACAATGCAATCATCCAGACTACTTCACAAGTAGCATTTGCCATGGACCTATACTCGGCTTCAGCAGATGACTTGGATACGGTCTGTTGCTTCTTCGATTTCCATGAGATTAAAGAGCTACCAAGCATAACACAAAAACCAGAAACCGATCGTCGTGAGTCAGGACAAGCGGCCCAGTCAGAATCTGAGAATACACTTAATCTCATGTCAGATTTGGAGCTATAAAACAAGCCTTGACCTGCTGTTCCCTTGACATATCGCAGGACAGAATACACTGCTTGTAAGTGGGTAGACCTTGGTGCAGAAACAAATTGGCTCAACTTGTTGACTGAATAAGCAAAATCTGGACGTGTGATGGTAAGATAGAGCAGCTTTCCAACAAGTTTACGGTACAATGAAGTATCTGTCAACAGCTCACCATCATCTTTACTCAATTTCAAATTAGCATCCATAGGAGTAGCTCGTGATTTACTCCCAAGAAAACCAGCTTCAGTGAGTAATTGAAGTGCATAGTGTCTCTGGCAGATATAAATTCCTTTCGAAGACCTGGCCACTTCAATACCCAAGAAATACTTCAAGTCACCCAAGTCTTTCAGCTTAAATTTCATATTCAAGAAGGCTTTCAAACTATCAGCTTCAGCTTTATTATTTGTGGCAATTACTATGTCATCCACATAAACTAATAAAGCTAAAAATACATCATCATGTGTTCGAACAAACAGGGAGCTGTCTGCATGGGATTGAATAAAACCAATCTGGAGAAGGGTAGAGGAAAATTTAGCAAACCATTGTCGATAAGCTTGTTTAAGCCCATATAGAGACTTTTGTAGCTTGCAAACAGCATTGGATGGCAAAGGTTTCCCCTGTGGTTTATAACCTGGAGGAAGTGACATGTAGACTTCTTCAAATAGGTCCCCATGTAAAAATGCGTTGTTCACATCTAGCTGCATTAAAGACCATCCTCGGATAGCAGCCAAAGCAAGCAAAGTTCGGACTGTCACCAGCTTTGCAACCGGGGAAAATGTTTCAAAGTAATCCACTCCTTCTTGTTGAGTATAACCTTTGGCCACTAATCGAGCCTTGTATCGCTCTAGAGTCCCATCCGCCAAGAATTTGGCTTTATAAACCCCCTTGCAACCTACTGCATGTTTTCCAGGTGGCAAGGGAACGATGGTCCAGGTGTCATTGCTTTCTAAAGCACGTAACTCATCAGCCATGGCTTGACACCATTCCGGATGTTGAACAGCCTGAGAAAAGGTGTGAGGCTCATGAATGGATGAAATGTTATTGACAAAAACTCTGTAAGAAGCAGAAAGCCGCTGGGTACCAAGGACTGAAGAAAGAGGATGGGCAGTAGAAGAAAAACATGAGGAAGAGTTAAAGCAATGATAGTCACGGAGATGACTAGGCTTGGTGTGTAATCTGTTGGAATGAGTTCGGGTTTGATGTAGGTGGTTTGATGGAGGTTCATCAGTAGGTAATGACATATCAATATGTGCAGGAAGAACACTCTCCGAAAAGAAATGCATAGATGGATCAGGAGGAGAAGGTTGTTCTGCAAACGGAAAAGTTTGTTCATGGAAAACCACATCCCTGGATATGTAGACCTCATTGGTATCAATATTGAGAAGCTTGTAAGCCTTGTAACCCAAGGGGTATCCAAGAAATACAGATTTTATGGCACGAGGGGAAAATTTAGAGCGTTGACTCAAAAGAGTGGAACCATAGCAAAGACATCCAAAGGTTTTAAGGTGAAGATAGGATGGGTATTTCTTGAATAACAATACAAAAGGACTTTCGTTGGAAATCCGAGGAGAGGGAGTCCGGTTGATGAGATATACTGCGGTTAATACACAGTCACTCCAATAAGCCAAAGGGATGTGTGACTGAAACAACAAAGCTCGGGCTACATTTAAAATGTGTTGATGTTTTCGTTCCACGACGGAGTTTTGTTGTGGTCGTTCAACACATGAGTGATATGATAGAATTCCCTCAGTCTTGAAAAAATTGGAAAAATTCAATTCCGGGGCATTATCTGATCGGACAGACTTGACTTTGGAACTGAATTGAGTTTGAACCAGTCTACAGAAATTGGGAAAAATCCCCAGAACATCAGATTTTGTTTTCATCAAATAAATCCAAGTATAGCGTGTGTAGTCATCAACTATGGTAAGGAAATACCTATATCCTTCCACACTCAAAGGATGAAAAGGGCCCCAAACATCAATATGAATCAACTCAAAAGGAGTATTACAGATTTGATTGTTAGAAGAAAATGACAACCTTCTTTGTTTAGCTAGATGACAGATTGAACAATCAAACTCATCATTGAGACTTATTGAATTGTTTTTAAGCAAAGATCCTAATACAGATAACCTTGGTAAAGATGGATGTCCCATTCTATAGTGCCACAGTTGGCTTTGAGTAAAAGAAACATTACAGAGTGCAGGGGTTATGCTGGGAGATTGCAGAACATAAAGATTTCCAACACAGCTACCCATCCCAATCCTCTTGTTCTTGGTATTGTCCTGAATGACACAAGAATCAGAAGTAAAAAATACGGAACACTTTAGATTCTTAGTGAGAGCACTGATGGAAATAAGATTGAAATTGAAATGGGGAACAAAAAGGACATTCTCCAGTGCCAAAGCAGGAGGTAGGAAAACAGTACCTATATGTGTTGCTGCAACCGTGGAGTTGTTGGGTAGTGTGACAGTGGAATTTGTGGCTTTAAAGGATTGAAAGGATGCAAGGGAACAACATATATGATGTGTTGCCCCTGTGTCTAAGACCCAATGATCATTAAGAATTGAAGAAAAATTAAGGGATAATGAAGACATACCACTAAGACAAGACGCAGAGGATTCAAGCTGTTTGGAATCAGTTGTGGTGCCATGTCCAAGCTGTAGTTGAGTGCTTAGGAAGTCAAGGAGTTGCCTGCATCGTTCAGGGCTCAGCAATTCATTCCCAATTTTGTTAGAGTCCTTTTCCGACTGTAGATTTGTTTGAGGATCAACCTTCAGGACATTGGGTACAACATATGCTCTAACTTTGAATGCAGGCTGTTTCTGTTTGTATTTTGGGTGGCTTGGTAGGTACCCATGCAATTGATAGCATTTATCTATGGTATGACCTGTATAATGACAACGAGAACATGTCAAATTATCTGATTTCCCACCTTTATCACCCTTACCATATGAAGACCCTTTCACAGCAGCATTAATCGGTTTTGGAGACAAGATTGGATTATGATCCAATGATGAACCAGAAATATCAGAGTGTATAGATCTTTGGCGTTCCTCTTGCACCACTAATGAGAAGATCTTCGATATTGCAGGAATTGGATCCATCTTCAAGTCTTGGGCACGTATTTGAGCATACGACTCATTCAACCCCATCAGGAACTGCATAACACAATCCTGATTCTGATATTTCACCCAATCCTTCATAGAACCGCAGCTGCATACCGATACTGGCTGAAAATCCTTCAATTCATCCCACAAAGTTCTCAGACGAGTATAATAAGTACTAACATCCATCGAACCTTGCTGTAGATCAGTTAATAGCTTTTTAATTTGAAAAATTCGAGGCGCATTGCTTTGGTGAAACCTTTCCCGAAGATCAATCCAGATTTCATGTGCGGTAGCTATATACATGAGACTATCTGCTATCTCTCGACTTACAGCGTTGAGTAGCCATGAAATCACCATGCTATTGCACCGGATCCAAGATCCATACAACAAATCTTCAGAGGGAGGACGCAAACACGTACCATCAACAAAACTAAGTTTGTTCTTAGCAGTAAGTGCCATAGACATCGCGCGACTCCAGGTATTGTAATTGTTTCCTGCAAGAGAGTGAGATACCAACACAAGACCAGGATGATCGCCATTTTGCAGAAAGTATGGGCTGCTCGAGTCTTCGAGAGCAACTCTCCCGATCTGCGAACTTGAAGCTTGAGATTGTGGCACATTAGCTCTCACCATAACTGGATGTAGATCTAGATCGGAACCTAGTGCTCTGATACCATTTTAGAAATGAAATTGAATAAAAGCTTGAAGATAACCTCCATTCGATTTACAGAGAAGCTCGCAAGATGAGCTGAATGAATTCTCAACTAACTAGTAAAAGTACCAGTTGACTTCTTATTTATACCAAGTACAAAGAAGGAAAGAAAATGAATGAGAAAAACGTATCTCTAATAAGCAAATGAGCACGTTTTTACTTTTCTTCCAATACTAATAAAAGATAATGTATTTGAACTTTTAAAATGATGTTAAAAGAACAATATGTAATGGAAATGTCAAATGAACCTTTTTTTAAGGAACAAATGAAAAACCCAAACAAGTTTGGTAGAAACCCAATATTGAGAATTGGACCAAGTTTCAATTATGTTGTGACCCGTTACTTGTAAACGAGGTAAGAACCAAAATAACAAAAAGAAACAATGTCACAAATTTTAAATTCACGAAGAACTCGTCTTTGAGAACTTAAGAACGATAAGTCGACGAACACCACAAAGTTAAAAACTTTGATAAACCTAATTTCAGTCTCCCTCAAAAGTATTGGTTCAATGTGTGTTTATACAAATAAGTATCATACCTAGATAAGAACTCTCAAGAGTCATGATAAGACTCTAAATAAGTATTTATCCACCTAAAAAACGTTTTTCTATGGGATGTATATAAAAACTCCAAGATAAAAATGTAATGTCAGCTTAAAATTATTATTACTTGAGCCCACAAAATTACCCTAATAAAATAATATGAAAATAATAAAATAAACAATGTTGTTGGGCCAAAGATAAAATCCTTCATGAGCTTCATCCACTTTAATTTTTCATTTTTCAAATCTTCAATTGAATTTTCCTACTCCTTGCTTTAATTCCAATTATTTGAAAATTGATCTTCATTAACCGGGTGTATCGGTTCTAGACATTTAATAACTTTTATGTAGTTTAAAAATCTAGATGTATTCATTCTAGACTTTTATATACTCTATAAAAGTTTGGTGATATTCAATGTATATTTTTGTAAAATTTTAAAAAATCATGTGATATTCAAACTTGCTTTTAAAAACTTTACAAAAGTCTATATGTATTCAAAATGTCAATATTCTTTTAATGACTCCATGTAATTCTATTAAGTATAAGAATTAAAGTCTAATGTATAACAATAAAATGTCAAAAAATATCTTTGACTCAACCTAAAGATTTGGATGTACATTTAATTGGAAAATCTTCCAATCAAACACTAAAATTTTCTTTCTTTTCTCATCCATTTATTTTTCCTTTTATTTGATTTTTTAAAAACATATTTTTTTTATTGCTAACAATATTTTAAAATCAAATTATTAACATCGTTCATTTTATTTTTGGAGTTCTAGTCACAAAACCTCATAAAATTTAAAATTATATTTATTAAAAAATTTTAAAAAATTATTACAATATATAATAAAAAAAATCATAATATTTTATTGACATATTGTAAGATTCAAAATTAAGACAACGTAATCTAACTGCATGCAAATCTAAGAAGTATGAAAAATGACAAATTAATTGATTTTAATTGCTTAATTAATTATGTGACATGCATGATTATATGTTAAATAAGATTTTATTGTCATGATGCATAAAATTGTATTTTTAAAGATTATTAGAGTTGCGATCGAGGAACGGAGACCGAGTAATGAAAATGGAAAATGTTTTTATTAAATAATTGTTTTTAATTATTTAAAATATGAGTGATGATTTTTCATATTTTCGAAAATAAGGGGTTTTGAGGTGATTTTATACGCCGGAACGTAATTTTTATCGGTGCTGATTTTTCAACATAAATATTAACGTTTTGGCAATCCGGCTAATAAATTCACAAACTTATTTAAACAAAATTATTTTTAATATTCTAATTAAGCACTAATGGGCCTAATTACCCTCCTTAGTGGGCCTAAGCCTTGTTGGTGAGACAATTAGTATTTAATATATTAAATCACCCCAAACCCACCCCATAACACACGCCACTTCCTTGTGCAATCCGAACTCCTTCCTCTCAAATTATTTCAACCAAATTTGCACGGCACACACAAGTGGGAATTGAGAGAAAAAAAAATTAGAAAAGCCTTCAAGGAAAATCAAGCCAAGGTTGTCGTCACCGTTCTTCGCAATTGTCAACGTAAATCCGTGTATTTAAAACGCAAAGACACGCCATACATCTCCTTTTCTCGTCTATCACATCGTATTATGGTTTTAAATAACGTTTGTATGAAAAGCATGAATTTCTCCTACATATTTTCGTAATATTGCACAAACATGTATTAAACTTATGAACTTTTGATCCAAAATCATGTTTTATGTGATCTATTGAGGCTGCCATGACTAGGACTTGTTCAAGCAAGGTTTTTACATGATTTAAGGCCCTAGAACACACACCATACACACGGCTATCACAAAGGAAATGAGTTGGTTTGATATTTTCTGTTTGGTGATCTTGAGGGTTCGGTTTCGAGTGTGGGTTGGCATGGCTTGGCACGGCTGGGACCAGGGCTAGCCAAGGTCATGTACAAGTCAGGGAGAGAGTCCTAGCCATGCTAGGACTCGAGTTCAGGGCTCGAGAAGGAGTCCTAGAATGCTAAGACTCCCACCCGAGAACTTCACGTAAAGCGTGCAGGGTTCAGCGGATTGCGTAAGGAAGTTGGCTCGGTTTGGGGACTTCGGGCTGGGCTAGGGTACTTCCTTAGGGTCTTAGGTGGGTGCACTAAAGGTTGGTTCAAGGGCTGGGGCGTTTGCTAGGTCCTAGGCGCGAAATTAAGGAGTCCTTGTCAAAGTAAACTCTCGGCCGCAGCTTGCACTTGGGAGTGTGCCTTCGGGTTTCAGTTGGAGGTCAAGTCCTTGGGTGCTTAGGGTTCAGTAGGGTCCATGGGGAGGCTGGCTAGGGTTTTGCTTGAGAGAACTCGAGCTTGGCTCGACGAAAATCCATCATGGCTCGTTGGGGTGACTCAAACGTAGGTCTAGGGTTTGATTCTTTGTTAAATTAATCGAAACACGGCTCACGGGGGTCGAGTCGTGGTTCACGAGGGCCAAATAATTACTAAAAAGTCTAAGTTTTAAATTTCGGAATTTAATATTAAATTTTGGGATTTTTCGAGATTAAAACGCATTAAAGACGAATAATTACGAATTAATTAAAAATTCTAATATTTAAGCTAAATAAAATTATGATAAAATTAATACATGCTTAAATAATTATTTGGGGCATGTTAGAGTCGAAGAAATTAAGAAAAAGTAAAAAACGTGAAATTTTACGTCTAGGGGTAAAACGGTAATTTTACACCCAAAAATTAGTAAACGTCATGACAGTACTCTGAATGCTGTTTTATATACTATTATGATTATTTTAAATGTGTAAGGAGTTGTAGATGCTAAATTGTTTATTTTTAAAGTTATAGAATTTTATGATTTATTATGATAAGATAAAGTTAAAAGATATGTTGCATGCTTGTTTTTAAAAGAAAATGATATTAAATGCATGATTTTTATAAAGTTATACAAATGTAAACGTTGAAGTAAGTGAAGTAATTGTGACTATTGAATATATGATGATAAGAATGAGGATATCGTGAGGGAAAAGGCCCCAGAGGGAGCCCATTTATGGGAGAAGGCCCCAGAGGGAGCCCGACGATCGTATTTCAATTCGATGAGGATAGGCCAAGGCCCAGTTGATCGATGAGAGTGTTGTTGGTGTCCCCGCCGTTCAGTACCGTGGTTACATATAGATGGATCCATCGACTTTTTGAGGATGAGTAAAGTCACAATTAACGATCTGAATTCAATAAAAAGGAAAATGTTTATGATCATGATAAAAGGATACATGTTATGAATGAGGAAAAGGAAAAAGGTTGAAGTTATGTTATGCATATCATGAAAATGTTATTTTTACGTAAAAAGTATTTTCACTGTTGCTTGTGATTTTATACGTATTATTTGTTATAAAGAATATGGTGTGTTGAGTCTTTAGACTCACTAGGTGTGATGGATGCAGGTGAGTTTGATGGAGGTCTTGATGGTTGACCTGACTGGACTAAAGGTGCACATGACCCGAGTACTAGCGCTTCTACTTTTCCGTACTTATGATTTATGACTTATGATTTACGTTAAATATTTTTACGACTATTTATTTATGTTTTTGAGAGAATTTTGAGAGGTTTAGCATGAACTATACTTTTAAAATTTATCACTTTTTAGGTTTGGTAAAACATTTGACGATTTCATGTTTTGACTACTTCACTTGATTTTTAAGTACCAGTTGGCTAGTTTATTTTTAACAATGGTGCAAAATATTTTATGAAAATATTTTTATGTATGGTAAAGGTTCGGACGATTTAGTGAGGTTTAAAAAAAATTCTAGGACTTTTTAAGCAATAAGAATGTCAGACGTTTCACATATAAATTGAAAATAATAATTATTTTTAATAAGTAAAATTTATTTATTTTATTAATTATTATATAAAATTTGATGTTTAATTATTTTCTATAATTTTATTTAATCAATATCTTGATTTTGATTATAACTCAAAATTTTTGCATATGATATTTTTCATTAACTTGAATGATATAAATATATATAATTTTTCATGTGTGTGTGTGTGATTGATACATAATTTTACAAGTTTATCAACACACATATATAAGAATAATTATAATAAATTAAATATATTAAAATTTTATAAAGTTACTCTAATTACAAATATTTTAACATACTTTTTATTTATTTTTAGGTACAAATAATTGTTTTTTTTATTGTTTGACATTGTCAAAAACAAAACTGATATATTTTTTATACAAAAATTTATTTAAAATGAATGAAATTATTTTAAGTTTGATTATTTATTAATATTGAAAAGTTATTGTTATGTATTTTTAAAACAAAGTAATTATTTAAATAAACATGTTGAATTAAATAATTGAAGTTTAATTACAATAAATTTAGTATTGACTTATTTATTGTCTTTCGTAAAATCAATATGTAAAACATATTATATTGAGATAGATAAATATTTGAAATAAATAAAAAGTTATTTATGTTCAATTGTTAGCACAAATAAATTTAAAAAATTACAATATAAATTACAAAATTCATAGGGTTCTATAAAAAAAGTTTACAAATATCAATAAAAGTCATGCAAAATAAATCTACAAGATTCTGTAAAAATATTTAGAAATTTGTGAGATTCTGCAAAAGCATGCAGAAATCTATCAACTTCACAAAAGTCTGTTATTTAAAAAAAGTAAGCAAATCTCTGCAACAAATATATTCCCTTTAACTTGGGATATATTCAATCGATAAGAATTAATGTTCTCAACTTTCCTCCATTATTTTGCTCTTTAATGTTTGTAAGGATAACATCATTATCATTTTTTGGAAAAAATTTATCCTCAAATCTTGCAATTTACTATAATAAAATTAATCAATAACAAGTTGAAATTTTAAAAACTCATCTTCATAAATTTCAAATTTATCTTCTTTATCTTTTCAAATTCCTTTTTTTTTATTGTATTATCTTCTCCTATTTCATATTTCTTATCTCTCTATATTTTCCACATCTTCCAATTTCCTTTCTTTGGTAATGTCATCTTCATGTATTATCTTGTCCTGTCTCAATCTCTTCTTTTTGCATAACACGTTCATCTTCATTCACTTTTTTTTTAGTGTTTGGTTCTTTATAAATATGAATTTGGATTTGGATTTGGAATTGGATTTGACAATTTCATTTGATGTTTGGTTTAAAACTTAAAAATGATATTTACTAATCCATTTCTTATTTGGAGAAAAAAAAATTCGAATTTGAAATTTTAAAATTTTACTAAGTTACCCTTAGAAATCTTATCAAATTTGATGAGATTTGGATAAAAAAGTAATTTTATGTTTTTAAAATCCAAATCCCACCAAATCTTATCAAATTTGATGGGATTTGGATATACTCATGGAAATCCCATGAAATCTCATAAAATTCTAAACAAATCCGAATTCTTTTTTTGAATCACCTTGCCAAACACTAAAAATAGGATTTTGAAATTCAAATCCCATGAAATCCTCTCAAATTCTGGTTGTTAAACACACTGTTACAATTCTTTCATTCTTAGCGGATTTTCATGACTTTCAATCTTCTCTCTTTCTTTCCTATCGCGCTCTTTCTTAAACTATCGTTCTTCTTCACATCTCTTTCATCTTCAAAAAATCTTCATAAACTTCACTAGGACTCAAAGGAATAAGTTATTGTGCATCCTTCTTTGGAAAATATTTTCTAGCCTAGTGTGCCATAAGTGTGTTTGATTTAGACTATCTTATTTTCTTTTCTTTATTGTTGATATCGTTTGCACATTCCTTATCATTGTCAAAACATTTATAGATCAGATATTTTCTTATGTACAGACTTCTTGCACAGAAACAAACATGTTGGAACATTTCATGTTCGCAATCTTTACTTGATTTTGATGTTAACAAAACTTGTTATCGTGTTTCTAATAATCTACCTTAAGTACGCAGAAAACTAGAATTGAAATAATCAGTTGATAGCCCAAACTGAAGACTATCGGATACGCCAACTGAGCGCACCAACTGATCTTATGAACTGAACAAAATCCAACTGATGTATCTTAAATCAGTTCAACTAACTAACCAATTGAAAGGTAGTTCAGCATGAAACCTTCAGAAGCCCGGCCAGCTGATGAAGTGTTCAACTGATGAAGCTCCCAACTGATCAGTTCAACTGAAGCAGTGAAATCGGTTCAGCTGACGAGTCAACTGATTTCACCTCTTCAACTGCAGACTAGTTCAACTAACCAGTTCAGAAATTCAGTCAGGAGCAATCAGTTGCAGAACATGACAGTCAACATTATTGGAATCCAGCTGTGCGCAAAGGTACATAAGCTTTTGTCTAGTCAAAGGACAATAATGGACCGAGCAGCTAAGTTTAAAGAAAAATTGTTCAAGAAGAGATGTCGAAAAAAGACGAGACACAAACTCCAAGGAACGCATTCAAAGCTTCAACGGTCACATGCGCTGAATCTTGGCATACGGTCACCTTGATGCTATAAATACAGGCCAAGACCATCAACAAAGATATACAATAGAGAGAGTGAAGGGCACGCTTATTATTCATCAGCTTTCAAGAAGCATTATGCCCAGTTGCGAGGGAACACTTCAAGATATATCAGCTTAGTATAGAAGCTATTTTCCCTCAGTGTATGAGAACACCCTTTGTTCAGTTCTCACACACACGCACACACACCACCACTCAAATACAGTCTTGCACAAAGACAATAAATTGTGTTTGTAGTCTTTCTCACATAGACGTTAAAGAAATGTTGGCTGGAAGGTACTGCCTTCAGTCTAGAATAGGAGTTCAGTTAGGCAGTTGTGTAAGTCCTGAGCTGTGTAAGATTTATACAATCAGTTGTATAGATTTAAGTCTTCTAGTGTATCCTACCCGTGGAGGTAGAAGGGGTGACGTAGGAGCAGTTGAAGTCTCCGAACTTTATAGGATTGGTTTGGGGGATCTTCGTTGAGCTACAATAGCTTGGTTTTTGAAATATTGAACACCGATGAATTAAATCGAGTTTGGTTTTCAAACCAAGCGGAAGACACTCGAAATAATATTTCGTAGAAACCGATTAAATATTTTGTAAAGCATTTAAAAAATATTCAAGTTGAATGAGTAAAAATATTTTAGTTGAAGCATTTTATCAAACGCTTGGTATGAAATATTTTTGTATTTGAAGAACACATAAAATGCTTCAACAATGCATCTTTAAAACTATGAAAATGATTAGTAAATGCAATAAACAAATAGAGACGAATTTGTTTATGGATGTTCGGAGACTTCAAATGCTCCTACGTCACATCTTCTTCTCCTTGGGAAGGATCTACTAGAAGACTTTGATTTATACAACACATTGTACAAATCCATTTCAACTTAGGACTTATCTCTTGCCTAACTGAAACTTCTAGCACTCAAGATTGTAGGCAGCACCTCACAATCAGCATATTGTTTAATGCGTCATATGCAAAGACTACAAACACAATGTTTTACGTCTTTGTGTAAAGACCCACTCAACTAATCTTTGAAGTTCAACTCTCTTGTATATGTGTGAGTGATTATGTGTGAGGAATTTATCAGTTACAGTGTACATCTCAAATGTATCCTCACACAAAGGCTTGTGCTCTCAACTAGCTGATTTCTTCATACTAACTGCCCATGTTTTGAACCCTCTTCAAAAGCTCTTGTTTGATCTTCAAGATGTTGTATTTATAAGCTCCAACAATGATATATACGTTAGACACAAGAATATGACCGTTTGGAAAGTTTCTATACTGTTTCTGAAATTGCAACGGTCAAATTCTCCTTGATGGACATTTTCCCGACTGGTCAACTCTGGTAAACTCAACTGGTCGTTCAGTTCAACTGGTCAGCAGCTGGTTCAGGTGGTCAGCTGCTGGTTCGGTTTGGTTCAGCTGGTTCAGTTGATCAATAGTTGGTTCGGTTCAGTTGGTCAGCAGCTGGTCTGGTTCAGTTGGTCAGCTGCTGGTTCGGTTCTGTTGGTCAGCAGCTGGTTCGGTTCAGTTTGTCAGCTGCTGGTTTGGTTCAGTTGGTCAGCAACTTGTTCGGTTGTTCAGCAACTGGTGCAGTTCAATTCAGTTCAGCTGGTCAGCAACTAATTCAGTTCAGCTGGTGTGCTGAAATCAGCCTAGCTGATTTCAGTTTGTGCATATATGTTCTTCGTCAAACTTCTCGACAATGGTACACAAAGTTTTCTAATGCATTACTAGTCTTCATATTTATTCAATCTAAATCAGATTACACCCTATTAACAAAAGGCTCGGTATTTTCCTTTTGCTTTGTTGGTGTATGTCGATGACACTGTCATTGTAAGACCTTCTCCTGCTTTAATTCACGAGTTAAAGTTTAATATTTAAATTAAGTCCAAACTCAAGTATTTGGATGATCTCAAATACTTCTGTGGTCTTGAGATAACAAGATCATCACAATATATTTCCTTATCTCACGCAATTGCACTTTTAATTTGCTCGAAGACACTGGTTTTCTTGCCAGCAAGACAACTAATGTGCCAATCGAATCAAGGGTGAAAGGAAAATTGGTCTTAGGTTCTAAGAGATAATTTATTCCTTGAAATATTTTTTTCCTTAAATTTAATTTTCTTGTTGATAATATTGTGTGAAATATTAAATTAAAGGTTTTGCCATTGTAGATATGATATTTATGATATGGTATTATTGATTGAAAAAGAGTTTACTTCTAATAAAACTCTTAATGTCCATATCTTGTAGATTTCCTTTTGAAGATAAAACCTAGAAAAAAAGGAAGCTGTAAATAAGATAACCAAGCTAAGGAAAGATGCTCTCGGGTTGTTCGAGTTTTGCTAGCTGCGTAGTGTGTGCACTTTAGCACGCTTTGATTTTCAGAGAAAAACAATTCACAAAGACGTTTCTGATTTGAAGAGTATTGTTTCACATGTTGCCGTGATTGTTGGAAACATCTGCAAACAACTCGTGTGAAAGTGTTGGCTGAAGATCGTGTTTTACTATTCCAATTTTTGGTACCATGTTTTTGTTTTCTTGTATACGTTTTAGTGTTAATTGGTAGTTATTTTATAAAGCAGTTTATTTTCTAAGAGGGTTGAGAAAATTGATTTTCATTAAAGTCACTAGTGATTGGTTTTTGTAAAATAAAAAGTGTTTTCTAGTGATTATTTTGCCCGAGGTACCGCACAAATAATACTTGTCCGCAATTAATCCTGAGTTATTTTAGTTTAAGCTATTTATTTGTGTTATATTATTCAGCTGTGTGTTGTGCCAAGTATTATGACATTTGGAACAACATTTAAATTTGATACACACAAACTCTCGTATACTTTTTACAATTTATGTTAAACAAAATATATCCCATTTAAGTTATCTCGAATTCAATCCTGGCCAAGGTATTTTTCCTGCATCATCTCCGATTCAATTATAAGCCTTTTCTGATGTCGATTGGGTTGCTTGCGCTGATAAAAGCAATTAAATTACTGGATTTTGTGTATTTCTCGAGTATGCACTGATGAAGACTAAGACAAAAGTTATGATTTCCAGGTCATCCACTTAATTCGAGTATAGAGCCTTACCCAACACAACAGGACGAGTTCTATGGCTCACTCAATTACTCAAGGATTCGAATGCCACACTTTCTGCTCCACCTACTATCTTCAATGACAACAAGTCAGCCATCCATCTTGTCAACAATCCAATCTTCCACGAATACACAAAGCATAAAGAAATAGATTGTCAACTTTATTTGTTGGGAAATTCGGGATGGTTCGATTAAACTCCTACCCATTCGATTGCACCTTCAGCTCACTGAAATGTTCATGAAGCCTCTTCAATATTCGCAATTATCTTAGTTGATGTCCAAGTTTTCTGTAAAGAACACTTACAGTCCATCTTGCGGGAGACATTAAAGTTTGTAATTACTTTATGATTAAAGGTGTTGGGGAATTGCACCCAAACGATGCCGATCACGATGATAATAGTACCCAAAAATGCGGAATAAAATAATCAACAAGAACACAAAGATTTACGTGGTTCACCCAATATAAGCTACGTCCACGGAGCACTGCAACTTTTATAACTGGAAGAAATATTACAACAAGTGTATACACCAATACACTCAATATTTCTCACACTCCCAACCCGAGTATACCTAGAAAATAATTTCTCTAACTCACACAAGAGAATTCCCGCACTCAAGAAAAAAATACAATATTTTTTTATGCTCTCTCTTTTTATCAATCAAAGCTGAAAAATTTTTGATATTGGGATACAATAACTGGAGGAATTGAGCAATACTTATAATTAAATTCCTCCTTCAATTTTATAACAAAACCCATGTGAGATATGTGAGAAAACATGTTATTATATTATTTAATTTAATGTGTAGGGCCCACATCATCACCTAACAAAAGGAAGTTTACAAAAATGGTGGATTGGTGGTTATTCATTTTTCATTCAACTTCAATTAACAGTTCATCTCTATGATAATCTTTGTAACTCTTTAGATTAAAGATTTGAGATACAATCTATAGGATAGCATGAACAAATCCTATATTATTGTAGACCTAATTTTTACACAAAAATTACTTTTACTTAAATACAAAAACATGATGATATTTCTAGTTATAATCACCTAAATACTCAAGCATCGAGGCTTGAGCAATATAAAATAAGTAGTTGAAAAGGGAGAGAAGAAGAAGGAAACAAAAACATTCCATTTTCATTTCATTGTCCAATCTTGGTAAGACATCCTTGTCTTGGATTGTAAATCAAATCTTCAATGGATTCGATAGCCATGTGATGTGGGCCTAATTTCCCCAATATTTGTACTCATGAAATACACTGGACATGAACAAACAAATTACGTAAAAGTTCAAATCTATTGTCAAGTTGATTAAAAATAAATAGATTTTTTTATCTTTATATTAAAATTTTATTTAGGACATCCACATTCGTTGTGTTATAATACTTATCACATTATCAAAAAACGTGAAGTTCACATGCCACTTACATATCTATTATTTCACTTTCATTATTTATGGGTCTCACTGTCAACGTATCTATCTTTATTCTTATTTTATATTAAATACGTTTTTAATTTTATTTAAAAACTTCAAATTTTTATTAATTAAAATAAATAACAATTTTATTTTTAATTTTTTATAATTCGAATTATTTCATCTTATGTTAAGAGTGTAATTTATTTAAAATTAAAATTTTATTATAAATTTTAAATGAAAGAGTACAACATAAGAAAATAAAATCAGAATTGCATACAATTAAAACATCCTATGTTTTTTTGTTTATCAATTTCGGATAAAAATAATAAGATTTAAGAAATAAATATTATAAATAGAGCTATGATAATGAATATAGTAGAGACAGATTTTGAGTGATTAATGATGTAAAATAATGTGTTCGAATGAATGAAATAATTTGGAACAAAAATATGAATATTCATAGATTAAATTTTGATTTTTTAATTTCACTTTAATTTTAATTAATTTCCTAAACCAAAAAAATGAAAATATTAAAACTTAATTAAAAAAATAAAAGAACCGGGTAGTAAACAGCCTCCATGGCTCACTCAAAATAGGTGGCAGTACTTGTTTTTAAGATGTGGGTTTTCAACAATTGAACGAGGCAGTGTACTAAATCATTGAGAAGTTGATATTTGTCAACTCCATTCAATGAAGAGTTGACACGTGTCAAAATTTGACAAGTGTCAACTTCTCAATGGTTTTGGGCACTACTCATGTGGGTAGGGTCTCTAACCTCATATTAATGTGGGGTGTTCTTACAAAGTATTTAAAATCCTCAAACATAACGAAAAATACAAAATAGTAAATTTGAATACCTGCTAATGCAACATATGCAGACCATATTCTTCTGTGGGATGCAGCAGAGTAAACTGCAAATACATATTATTTTATTAGTTATTACCAAAAAAAATAAAAATAAAAGTGGCCTTGTATTTAGTAATTCAACAACGATTTAAACCACATATTATTATAATTTAGAGAGTATTTAATTTTTCTTTGTAACCTGAATCACAATTAGTTGTTGAATTCCAGACTCCACACATGCATAAATCTGTGTTTTTATCAATATCATAACCACATGATCCACCGGTGGCTTCGCAGGCCCAACAAAAGGATCCATTCTCTAGTAAAGAATATTTCACTTGAATGCCATAGGCCCATTCTTTAGGCCCGCCCACTTTCAACGGGGCCAAACTATAGGCGCTGCTGTATCCCTGGCAGTCCAGCCCAGAAAGATTCACGGACTTAACGGCCTGGAACGATGTCGCGCAACAATCGGGAGGGCCCGATCCATAGGCCGGGATCAATTGCCTCGGACCGAACATGTCCCATGCTGAGCACCCGTAATACTCCTCGCACCCTAGTCCCGACACATTTTGACACGACAAGTGCTTGCCCGGAGAGCCTCGGAAGAGCGGCGAATGGGCCGAGCAGCCTAATAGCATGAACACGTTTTCGGATGTCGGGGTTAAGTACACGGCTCGCCAAGGCTCGACTACGAATCCGTTTCCTCGCCCTCCCCACACTAAGGAGTCACAAGTGGACATGTGAGGGTCATGTAACACGAGAGTCTCGTACGCATAATCTATATCCAACACGCGATATGATCCAGAACTAATGTGCAACATCAAGACATCGTTGATGCAAAATAAGAGTTCTCGAAAGCCGGAATGACCACAACCTGGTCGGAGAGCGAGAGGGTAGTCGATCGTAAGATTCCCGCAAAATGACCTGCATGTGCTACCATGACCATAGCCTACAGCTACATAAATTAGTGTATGAAATGATACAAACATAGTGGGGAAAGAGAGGGGAGTCATGAATGAAGCTGGGAGGATTTGGGAGAGGAGATGTGCTTTCTTGAGAAAGGAATAGGGGCAAGTACATATTGATACTTTGCTTGAGAATGGGAATATCAAAATTTAAGGGGATCTTTATTTTCTTTTTTATTTTATATTTCGAAGTTCTTTTTTGAGGAATTTGAGGGTATCTTTTATATATTTTTTCTCATTTTTAGGGGACAATTGTGGTTTATTTAAGAAGGTATGACTGGCTTTTTTATGGGGGTATGACTAACTTTTGAGGTCGTACTTTTTCTGTAATTTGCTTCTTTTTTTTTTTTTTTTTTTTTTTTTTTTTTTTTTTTNGTTGCAGCTTTGTTGAAGGCCTAGAAAGAAGTATAGTGCTTTCTTTACATGTTTAAGATTTTAAAAGAAATTGTAATGCTCCTGGAATGCTTTGTTGTCAAACAATATTTATGATCCCAAAATTTTATAGACCACTAATCGCTTGGGTTAGAGACACTCAATATTGTTGAACGAGATATTGGATTTGAGATTAGTGAAACTCTATTTCTAAATATCAATTTTTTTAATAAACGAGAAATAATATATTTTATATAAAAATGTTATAATTTCATTTATACCTGTATAATAAAATAAAGCAAATGATCCATAAATCCACATCTCAATAGTTATATGTGTTCAGTCTCTGTCAGACTGATTTTTTCTGCAGTCTCTGACTGACACAAAAAATATTTCTACACTCTTTGGGCTCACATGTGTTTTTTTCGGTTGAAACTCAGTACAAAACATTAAAAATCTGAAACAAATATATGATATTCCAGAACTAAACGTGTTAAGGCAAAATTTATATCTAAAATTTGGTGATCATAAACTAAATTGATTTAACTCAAATTCATATTAATACAAGCTACTAAACTGAACTAAACAAGACTACAAGTACGATGATCAACATGATTTGTTACCAGTTAAACTGAACCGACAGATCGAGTTGTTCGACAATTTTATCTGATAAAGTTTATTCATCAATACGACTTGAACCAAACTGTTTGAACAGAACATATCATCTTGAAGACAAGTCTGTCAACATTCTCTGTTATCTATGAGTTTATAATAAAGTTGTCAGCAAAAATGAACAAAAGAAGATATGTTGGTTACTCTTTTTAGCTAGTATCCAAAGAATTTAAAATAATTGATACTATAATTGACAAAACAATAAGGAAATCTGGATATATCCGCATAAATGTAGGCTACTCAGTACATCTGTGAGTATCAGATATATTTATTTTTGTTAGAGACCAATACCTATAAATAAAGAATACATTAAGACTGGAGAGTGTCAATCTTCATCAAGCATTCAAATTGCACAACATCCCTCAAAAGATTAATTTTTAAGTTGTTCTTGCATACCTTCAGTTCCCCATCATATCGAATAAGGATCAATATTGTGTACTTTGTGTTCTCATTTATTTTTTAAATGCGAGCGTTGTTGTATTGTGAGAATCAATTGTAACTGTCATAAGCCTGTTTCTGAACATATCAAGTTGAAGAAAAGAGTGCTAGGAGTTTCAGCTCATTAGGGTTGTGGAATCAAGGTGAAGTGGGTTTGAACAAGTTGTTGTACCGATCAAATCTTCTGGTGGAATCTTTTTGGAAACAGAAGAAAGAGAGACATAGAAGTTTAGCTTTCGAGCTTCCATAAAAAACTTTTTGCCTCTTTATTTACTAATATTTACGTGTGCTGCTAAGACTAACATACGTGCTGATAAGTGAGATGAAGAAAATTGAGTTGTTTTCTTATATCATACTCACTAAGTCATCTGAGCAGTTTTCGAATTTAGAAAATGTTTCTAGTAGCTCAATTTACTTATTCTGATTGGAATATTAACTTGTGTTGTTAACACAGCTTAAGCTTAGCATTATTTGACATACTTTGCATAACAGTTCATTCACCCCCTCTGAACTGTTATCTTCTATTCTAACAAGTGGTATCAGAGCGATTTATTCCAATATCTGATATATTAAATGACTTCCTTTAACAAAATCCCTATATTTCAAAAGAAGAATATGAAGATTGGAAAATCCAAATGAAGTCACATCGATCAACTCAAGACGATGACATGTGATATATCAACACGAATGGACCAATGAAGATTATGAAAGCAAATACACACTACAAGAAAAAAGCCAAACGACAACGGTTAAAACCCGTTGTCGTAGCTATTTTAAAAACGTTGTTAAAGCCCCTGTGGTTAAAACGTGCGCTCAAAGACAACGGTTTTTATCCGTTGTTGTAGACACATTTTGCGACGGATTTTGAAAAACCGTCGCCAAGAAAATTAGCGACGGATTTAGCGACAGTTTACTCCACCGTCGCTAAATATTGGCGACAGTTAGTTCATTAAGACCGTCGCCAATTGTAGCGACGATTATTTTTTGATTTCCGTCGTTAATATTTTCAGTAAAATAAAAAAATTTACTTTAAATAATGTAATGAATTTAAAAAAACTTATAATTTGAATAGGCTAACAATATTCAAGATCTTAACGAAAACTTAAAAATTTATAAAAAAAATAAAGGGAAAAAATTTACTTGAAAGCGAAACTGAAATCGTGTACAAAAATTTCAAGTGTTTTGAAATGGTGTGTTAAAATGGATAGAATGGGGGTATTTATAGATACTGTGCGACGGTTTTTGTATAAACTGTCGCTAGTAGCGACGGTTTAGCCAAGAACCTTCGCAATTTTAAATTTTACGACTGTTTTTTTAAAACTGTTGCTATAAGTAGCGACGGGTTTGATAAAACCGTCGATAAATTTAGCGACGGTGTTAGCAAACCGTCGCTAAATTTAAAATATGCGACGGATTTAATTAAAACCTTCACTAACTAAAGCGACGAATTTTGTACTTAGCGACAGTTTAATAAAAACCGTCGCTATTTTTAAATTATTCAGCAAACCCGTCGCTAAATACGTTGTAAATCACTTCTTTCAACAACAGTTTTCTAAAACTGTTGTCGATTGTCAAAAAAAAAACGCTAATAGACAACAGTTCTATAAACCGTTGTCTTTGACCCCCAAAAGACAGCGGTTTTCATAAAACCGCTGTCTTTTGCTTAAGAAACGCACCTACGACAACGGTTTTCACTAAAACCGTTGTTAAAAAGCATACGACAACGGTTTTAGTGAAAACCGTTGTCATAGGTGCGTTGTTGATTTTCAATTTTCTTGTAGTGACAATTGTTGTTTTAACAGATAGTGCTCCTCAAATGGTAGAGAAACCTAGGATGGGATGGACTGCCGAGGAAAAAAGAAAACAAATCTGGACAACATTGCAGAAGATATCTTTTATAAGATATTAGATAAAAACATGTTTAGTAAAATTAACGCATGTTCAACTGCTAAAGAAATCTGAGAAAAAACTATATGAAAGAAATGATCATACGAAGGAGAACAAGCTGATGGTAGCCATTCAAATATTTGATAATGTCAAGAAGAAGGCAAAAAAACAATGAACAAAATTTGATGAAAGGTTCTGCTGCATAATAATCAAGCTCGCAGCTCTTGGAAAGGACTATAACAACATGGAAGTTGCACTTAAATTGATGAGAGCCTCACCACGAGAATGAGACGTCAAGACCATAGCCATGAGAGAGTAGAAGGATCTGAACAAATTCAAGTTACATGTTCTATTTGCTGATCTGAAGCTCTATGAATTCGAGTTGGGAACCATAAATGAAGAAGAACCTTATATTCCACTAGTTACAAAAGCCTTTGTCACAACAGAAGAATCACATCCAATTTAGCATAACAACTGAGCAATAAAGTCATATCACTATTTGTCAAAAAGTTTGAGAAATTCATGAGGAAGAACCATTCTAATCTTCAAAAATCTTATAAAAAGAAAAATTATAAGAAAAAAATCAAACTCTTCTAACTAAGCTTGTTTAATTGTGGCTGAACAAGTAACTTCATTGTCGATTACACTAAACCAAAGAAGGATGACAATAAATCATCTGACAAAAGAATAACCAAAGTTGAGCAGAATTAATTTAGAAGAAAGAGAAAACAGAAGGCCTTGATAGCAGAAGAAAATAAAAGAAAGTGGACTAAGACAAACTCTTAAACCACAAGATCAGATGATGAATCCAGTGATAGCAGCTCGAGCTGTGAATAGCTCAATGAACTGGACAGTCTTAAGACAAAAGTTAATATGCTCATGATTGAAAGTGATAATATGCATTCTGAAATAAGTAATCAGTTGTGTCTAGAGAAAGACAGATCTAAAAATATAGATTTTGTCAGATCAAGCACAATATATGAACATTTAGGACCTGAAATTCAAGTCAGTAAACATGCATGTCAAAAGAACAATGGAATACATTGTGACCTTGGATATGACCTTTGATATGTAGAACATGAAAGTTCTAAGTCAGGATGGCTAAAAAAACAGACTAATCAAGAATGTATATGATCATCATTCCAAGTCAAGCTGGTTTGGTAAAATTTATACTAGATGGAATTCTATGAAAGTTAGAAATAATCATTACTACATTTGCAAACCAGTTCAAAAGAGGTATAGGCTAACTGATCAAAAAGAAATGCCTAAACAAAGTTTTGTAAAGCACACACAACACTGACAAGATTTCAGTACAATCATACTGCCTATTGTAGACACGCAATGGAAAATATGTCATGATAATTCAAGTGCGGGTCCCAAAAATACTAATCTTTTGTGGACCCGAATAGATGTGAGTACAAAAATAATTTTAGTATGTGATTACAGGTACACCAGATTGAGTTGTTGAAGAAGTCAGCCAGGTACCTGGACGTGGATGCTCAAGACATGTGACATGAAATATCAAGTTCTTATAAAAAATTATTGACTATTGAGGTCCAAGAATCACTTTTGGAGATGACTTCAAAGGTAAAACTGTAGGTAAGGGTAATGTTACACTGTAGAATTCCACAAGCACACATGCACTATCAAGACTTCAAAAGGTAAAATTGCAATGATAAGTAACATAACTGGCAATACTTATAAAATAGATTGATCTATTGAACAACCATCTTATCCTACATGTTTCATAGCTGTTAATGCTAATAAAAATTGGTTGCGGCATAAAAGATTAAATCATCTGAACTTTAAAACTATCTCTAATTTTGAATAAAAATAGCTTGGTAACTGGTCTGCCCAATATTAATTTTTCAAAGGATAAGGTATGTTCAACATGTCATATGGGAAAGAAAGTCAGATCGACTTTCAAAAACAAAGTTTGTGCCGCATCAGCTCCATGTTTGGAATTTCTTCATATGGAACTATTTGTCCCTATAAAAGTAACGAGCTTAGGGAGAATGAGGTACACTCTGATAATAATTGATGATTTTCAATATTCACATGGGTTATCTTTTTAGGATAAAAAGATCAGACGAGTTCACAATTAATAAAGATACTAAAGCATCTTCAAAATGAGAAAACCCTAGTGGTGTATAGGATAAGAATTGATCGAGGAACTGATTTTAAGAATAGGTTTCTTACAACTTACCTGGAAGACAATGGAATCAAACATGAGTCCTCTGCTACAAGATCACCTCGGTAGAATAGTGTTGCTGAGAGACATAATAGAACACTCAAGGAAGCAGCACGAACCATGCTAGCAGACTCCGTAATTTCTTAGAACCTTTGGACTGAAGCTCTCAACACTGCCTGTTACACTCTGAACAGGTCGATGATTAACAAAAGACAAGGAAAGGCACTCTATCAGATCTGCAATAAAGATAAACCAAAAATCTCATACTTCAGGTATTTTGGTATAAGTGTTTTATTCATAACAATAATAAAAATCATTTATCCGTCTTCGATAAAAAAATCAGACTATGAAATATTTTTAGGATACTCATATGTTAGCAAATCATATCATGTTTTTTTATATTAGAACTCTATCTATTGAGGAATCAGTTTATACAGTGTTTGATGAATCGTCAATTATCCCAAATATACCCAACATATACTTAAATGACCTTTCCAATAGAATGAAAAATATAACTCTTCAATATGACAATGATGATGAGGTTCAGATTAGACGAATAGATAACTTGCACTGTGAGCCTGATATTCCTACAAATCAAGCTAATGGAAACACAAATTAAAACTTGGGAAATCAAGTTGATGAGCAAAGAAATAACAATACAACAGATCGAGCTGATCCAGATCCAATTGAAGATCAAGTTCTAAATCAAACCAAATATTTTGGGGACAAATTGATCATATTCAAGAACTAAATTCTACTCCGGTAAATTCAAACCCTCATGGACCAATTTACCGGTGGAATAAAAATCATCCACCTGAGATGGTCATAGGTAATTCTTTTGCTCCTTTAAGAAATATGAAACAAATGATTGTTGATTTTTTTCACACTACATTTATATATCATAATGAAGAAAAGAAATAGATAAGGCTCTAATTGACTCAAATTGGATAAATTTCATGCAAGAAGAATTAGGACAATTTGATAGAAATAAAGTTTGACATTTAGTTTCAAGACCATTAGACGAATCTGTTATAGGAACAAGACGAGTTTTTAGAAATAAACTTGATGAAAATGACAATGTGATAAAAAAAATAATAAAGCAAGACTAGTAGCACAGGAATATAAGCAAGAACAAGTAATAGATTTCGATGAATAATTTGCTTTATTAGCTAGATTGGAATCGAATATAATATATCTTTCTTATGTTGTGTTTAAGAACTTCAAAGTATATCATATGAATGTTAAAAGTGCATTCTTAAATAGTTTATTACAAGAAAATGTGTTTGTTGAACAACCTCATGGATTTGTGAATCATGTATTACCTAATTATGTGTTTAAATTAGATAAAATATTATATGGTTTGAAGCAAGCTCCCATAGCCTGATATGATATCTTATCTAAAAATTTAATTAAACATGACTTCACCATTGGTTCAGTTGATAAAATACTATTTAAATTCAATAAAAGAGATCATACTCTGTTAGTCCAAAATATGCAGATGACATTATTTTTGGATCAACTAACCCCGAACTTTGTCAGAAATTCTCCAAGATAATACATGAAAAATTTGAAATGAGCATGATGGGTGAGTTGTAATTCTTTCTCGGCTTACAAACCAGACACCTTGATAGTAGAATCTTTATAAATCAAGTTAATACAAGAAGGAACTCCTCCAGAAGTTTGGTATTGATAATTGCTCAGTTTGAACACTTATGAGCTCCTCAATCAAGCAGGATAAAGATGAGATTGGACCATTTGTTGAAGTGTCCCTATTCAGAGGATTTATTGATACCTTACTGTAATTAAATGTCAACGGACCAGACATTATGTTTGTTGTCTGGATATGTGCTAGGTTCCAAGTAAATCCTAAACAATCACATTATATTGCTGCTAAACGTATATTAAAATATCTTAAGGGTACTCAAAATGTTGGACTCTAGTATCCAAAAAATTTCAACTTCAATTTAATTTGTTACTCTGATGCAGATTATGTAGGTTGTAATATAGATAGAAAAAGCACAATTGGAACTTGTCAATTATTAGGTGACAGATTAATCTCTTGGTTTAGCAAAAAACAAACTTCAATTGCGACTTCAACAGCTGAAGCAGAAAACCTAGATGTCGGAAGTAGTTGTACTCAATTGTTGTGGAAACAGCAACAACTCAGAGACTATGGTGTTCAAGCTGATGAGTCTCCTATCTGTTGTGAAAAAACAACACAAGCGCTATAGAAATTACATATAATCCAATGCTATATTCAAGATCCAAGCACATTTACATAAGACACCATTTTATATGAGACCATATCATGAAGAAGGACATCATACTAGAACATGTCTCTACAGATCAACAATTTGCAGACATTTTCACCAAGCCATTACACGAGTTTTCTTACATTAGAAATATCTTAGGACGTATAGATTTAAATTGATAATGCATGATCTTGGGGGGGGGGATTTCAGATAAGTTGTTAAAACAGTAGTCGAGGTCATAAGCTCAAATGTTCTGCCAGCTCGAGTTGTCTGATTCAAACGACCTCTAAATTTTTTTTTTCTAATCTTAAATCATAAATTCTAAATTTCTAAATAAAATAATTTAACATAATCATGGATCATACTGATTTAATAATTTAAATCTCAAGTTGATAAATAAAATCCTAAAGCGTCGACTAACCAAAACTTCCTAAATTGACCTTTGAAAAGATCAACTAACAATGAAAATAAAGCATAAAAATATCTCTAAATAAAATCCTTAACATAAATCTTTAAATCATAAATCTATCTAGCTAGTGCGGAAACATAAAGGCCCTCGGGTGTGTACTGCTGCACTCGATCGACTCAATCGTCAGCGCCTCCAAAATCATCAAATCCTGCATCATACAAACCTAATGAGTCTAAAGACTCAGCACGCTCTAAACATAAATAGCAAATAATACTTATACACTCACATGCATTTAAAAATCATATTTTTATTTAAAATAGCTTTTGAAAATAAATAAACCATTTAAAATCATTTAAACATAATTAAATCATAAATCGTAAAATCATTTAAAATAAGCTATAAGCATAAATAAATCATTTTAAAAATATCTTTAATCCTCATCGCAAATCATATATCCTAAAATCATTTTTATCATAAGCTTTCAATCATATATCATTTTGGGTGAAGTTTGATCCTTGAAAGTGACTAGCTTTTATCCTTTGGTCGACTGAAGTCTTAGCTCCACATGGTCCATGGGGGTGGGCACTAGGCTCCACCATGAAAATACGATCGTCGGGATCCCTCGGGGCCTTTTCCCATAGACGGGGTCCATCTGGGGCCTCGGCCCATAAATGGGGTCCCTTTGGGGCCTTGGCCCGAATATAGGTTCCCTCTGGGGCCTTGACCCTCACGTCATCTCCATAAAATCATATATCATATATCATATCATTTGTCACAGTCAACTCACATCCCTCAAAATATTTTTCTTTTTCTTTTTAAAAATCATAAAATAAGACATCTTTCCAAAAATAGCATTTTAAAAAGTATAAATTGCACAGCTTTACCATAAATCATAAAAATACATATTATCATCAAAATCATCATTTTAAATCATATAATATCATTTGACATGCGTTGTGATCCTCCAGGGAGCTGCCAAGCGTTTTCGCATTTTCCTAGTGTAAAAATATCGTTTTCCCCTTGGACGTAAAAATTCTTGAATTTAACTTTTTCTAACATTTAATGACATGTGATTATTCTAAATAATTATTTAAGCCTTAATATAATTTTCCATAATTTTATAAAGCTTAAAACTGGGCTTTTCAATTAATTCTTTAATTAACATTTCCGGCGTCAATTAAATCTCGGATAAATCCAAAACTCGATATTTTGATCCCAAAAGCCCAACCCCTGGAACCAGACCCTAGCTCGCTCAAACCACCCTGGACCCAAGCTACAGAATATGCTCACATGAAGCTTCTCGCTCAAGGACTCCTAGTGGCATTAGGACTCTACCAGCCGAGCCCACCTGACCCTAACCCAGACCAGCCCAGACCTTGGAACCCATGCAAAAGCCCTGCCCGATGGCACACAATCTGCGCACCAGCATGTTACTCGCGCCTAAGACTCTTAGCCAAACTAGGACGCTTCCAACCGAGCCACCACCGAGCCCACCTGACCCTAACCTTTCTTGGACCATGCCCAGACCAAGCCCAGACCAGCCCAAGCCCAAGACCCCGCGCGCGAGCCACTTGGATCAGAAAACCAGCAACAGCGCGTCACTTTTCTCTCCCTCACGGTTTCACGTTCTTCCTCGAGCCAGCAACGACCCAGCCACTCCAGCCCCTGGCTCGACCCTTGCCCATCGCCCTAAGACCCTACTAGACCAGCCTGGATCACGCCCAGGATAGCCGCAAGCCCCCTTCTCTCGAATGCCCTGCAACGTACCACACATGGGGGAGAGTCCCACTTCACGTGGACTCTTCCCCAGCCCTTAGCTCGATCCCTAATCGCCCTAGGACCCAACCCAGCCCTAGACCGAGACCACCCTGACCCAGACCCAGCCCTGGCCGAGCCCCCTTGCCCCCATGCAAAAAAAAAACCAAAACTTGCACCTTGAAGAACCCAACAAACCCACGCCCCTTTTTGTGAATTTTAGCCCACATTTCTAGCTTGCTCTTTCCTATTAATTCATCATGTTTTGACTATATTTCAATCATAATTTAACATGTTTTGGCAGCATACTCGTTGGATTCAAACCATTTTTCAAAACAAGCGTAAAATCGTTTAAAACTTTGAAAATAAGTAACGTATTGTAAAATAATCGAACACATAATTTTTTTCGCCCATAAACAGTTAAATCATGCATAATATGACTTGTATGATGTTAAAAGAGTTTAGGAACGTGCCTTTGCGTTTATAACGCTCGATTATTCGATCGTTGGCGAGGGTACGAAGACGGACGACCGGACCGCAAAGAATCCTAGCTTTTATTCTTCCCAATATTTTCGAAATTGATGTAGGTGTGTGCTTGGTGAATTCGGCTGATTGCAGGGTAATTTATGGTGCTTTGAAAGCCTAGGTAGCTTATTTATAATTAATTATCATGCTAATGGGCTTTGATTGTTGGGCTTGCGATCTTAAGGGTAATTGGGCCTACTTAAATTAATTAAATTGGGCCCAATAACACTTAACTAATTAAATAATAAAAGTTTATAAAATTAGTTTCAATAAAATAATATTTTTGATTTTTTAAAACTCTTTGTTTGCCCAAAACCGGCTTCTCGGGAAAAATCGAGCTCGACTCGTAAAATAATTCGAACTTCAACATTTTTAGGAAAAATTAAATCATTTTTAATCGTATTAGGAAGCCTTGTCATTATTTAAATAAAAATACACATTCTTGTCTTGGTCGTCCCCGGTCTCCTTTCCCCTGTATATTATCGAATATTCGGGTAAAATCCTTAATTTCATGAAAACATATCACATAATCATGCAATCATACATTTAATCATATAATAAATATCATGCAAGCATTTAAAAACAATTAAATAAAACGATTAAGCAATTAAAACAATTTTGCATACATGTGGTTTACGTAGGTTGGTTTTTCCGACGTTGCACTGATAGCTCAAGTTGGTGATCATCTAGACTTTAACATATAGCCCTTATCTATCAGAAACATACAAAATAGAAAAATGATCAAAGGTCAACTATCAACATTATTATGACACGTATCTCTTTTAATTTTATACGACAAATTTATTTACTGCCTTAAATGGTATGAATTTGATGTTTCAATTTTACCTTTCAAATTTTAAAAATTCTCTACAAACATGCTGACAATTGGACTGACATGATTGTTTTCACAACCAAACATATCCATAAGTTTTTCAATTCATTTTCTTTACAGTTACTGATTACTGATTATCGTCTTCTTTGCTAATCAAGCTTACAAGAATTTGTATTCCTCTCAAAACTACTCACTAACAAAGAAAGTATTCATTCGTCAGCAACGCTCTTAAAATCGAATTCGATGAAATTTATCTATTATTGGATGACGACATGGTGGCCATGTTCAAAACTCTGGAAGCCACCGGACATAAAGGATTTCTTGGCTGCTCTAGCCATATCAATGAAGAATGGTTATCTCAGTTTTTTGCATATGCAAGGATTGAATATGAAGCTATTGTCTACTCTATCATCGATCAAACATTCTTCTTTAATCAACAGCGGTTCACTGACACTTTCGGTCTAGCAACAGGAGGAATCATAGAGTTCAACAAATTGCCATCCACAACCATTGAAGTAATAAAAGTCAAGTTTTCAATGTCGGGTGCTCCTCTCAAATCATTTGGAAAGAAGAAAGATGTGAATAATGAATTTATACCATCGAATGATTTAGTGGTCAAACTTCTGGCAGCAAAGGCAGGCTCATTCAATGCCTTCATAGTGGAAAGATTTGAAATGATGACTGCTATCACTGTATATATCAAAATCAATTGTTTAGTTGTCTTATAAAACATATTAGTGGCAATAGTTTCTCATCCAAGTAAACAAAATCAAGGATTTGTTGTTCAAATCTGCCGATTGATGAAAAAGACTCAAGCACAGCTTGGACCGTCAATCAATCTGCAAGTTCATAATGTGCTAAAGAAAAGAAGAAGAATAAATCACCCAAGAAGGCACCGATCAAAAGAAAACTAAGAGTTGAGGTGTCTCAGAAGGCACTGATTCTGATGTAAAGAAGCTATTTCTCACTCAAGTCTTCTTGCTAGCTCCTCAGAAGAAGAAAAAAAACCAAGAAAACCAAACTAATGAAGCACTTCAATGAACCTATCAGACCAGCTCCCATCCCAACTGTTCCGATCAGCAAGGTTATACCTGGCATCAAGATAGTTGAAATAAACATTATTTCTCATGAATCGGTTTTACTTTATATTGACCCCAAATCTAAAAGAAATGGCACTCTTATTGAACCATCCAAGTTGTTGTCAGTTGTTCAAACGAGTATTAATATGGCTCTGTAAGAAGTGGAAAACAGATTTCAGATTCAGCTGAAGAAGTTTGATAAATGGGAAAACAATATGATATTTTGACATTATTCAGAGATCAAGACTCTGATGAAACTCGAACAGATGACATCTCAAGAAAATCAAATTCTGAAATGGACTGAGACTTGGATAAATCTTGAAGCTCTGAAGAGGAGAGATTTTTTGTCCATGGTGATAAGGGAGAGTGATTTAAGGCTTCTGATAAGCAAGAAAAGACAAAACTTCAATCCTCAGGACTCAACAGCACTTGAGGACTCTACCGTCATCAGTTAGTTGAAGATGGATGCACATGGGTTGTCCATGAGAGTTAATCTAATGAGAACAGAGCTCCTAATGCCTCTATCTATTGAAGCACTTCATGAAGAAAATCATTTTCTTTAAATCACGTGAATCTGGAGGAAGAATCAAATAGTTTGATAGGGAAGAAGAAACGATGACTCAATCTGACCGAAGACCAACATCTGATCCCTCCATTGATCAGATTCTCAAAGAGGTTTTGCACCAGCGACAAGGTGAATAGCTCAAGAAAGACTTAGTGATCTTACATTGTTCAAAAGCTCTTCCTGAAATTTATCTGCTTACAACATCAGAGATGCTACAGACCCTGCTTGAAATTACTCCAACATTTATTCCAGATATTGATGCACTGATCACACTAACCATACCACAACAATCAATAGCAATAATTGATCCCAAGTCTGACATTGTATCCCCGACATAATAGACAAGTGTCTCACCTCCTCAACAGATCGATACAACAAATCAGATGAATGTAACATCTTCAACTCAGCTCCCATCTATTGATGAGATAATTCAAAACATATTTCAATTTCGTCCATCATTGCTCTGCAAAATCTACCAACTCAAGAAGAAAAAGAAGAGATACCAACCAGAACCGCAAATACCTACATCCATTCAAACAGAACACGAAACGTCTGAACTTGAGCTGACACACACAAATGGCGTCTTCTTTGGATCTTATACTTTTCAACACAAATCTTTCTGCACGTATTACTGAAGTACTCAAGTTTATGAATATGCACTCCAATCAGGTATTTGAACTTAAACTTACTCAAAATAGGCATACTGCTAATCTTTCTGTAGAATTGAGAAGCAAGAAGCTGTGCTGATAGGACATATTGAAACCCTTGGGACTCAGATCTCTGAGAAGGTTACGTTTTTACAAGGTGGAATGAGTGATGTAAAAAAAAGAGAAAAGGCGAAAGAACAAGTCAAATCTAAACCTTCATCCACGTCATCTCAGCATAGAAAACCACATGGTGGAAGTTCTGGTGGTAGTGGTCGTGGTTATCATCACAACAGCTCAAGTAGCACATACAAACCAAGCCATGCCCCTCTTCAACCATTCAAGAAAGGATAAATCAGAAGATAGAAATTTACAAAATTTTCAAAATTTATTGTTGCATATTAATATATGTTCTTATATCTTACTTAAAATAGACAGCTTCATTTTTACATCATAAAAAAGGGAAATTGTTAAGGCAAAATTTATATCTAAGTTTTGGTGCTCACAAACTAAATCGATCTAAGTCAAACTCATAATAATGAAAACTATAAAACTGATCTAAACAATATTACAAGTACAATGATCAACCTGCACTACTACCAGTTAAACTAAACATACATATCGAGTTGTTTAACTATTTTGATCTGGTATAGTTTATTCATCAGCATGACTTGAAATAAGTTGTTCGAAAAGAACATATCAACTTGAAAACCAATATGTCAACATTCTCAATTATCTATGAATTTATAATAAAGTTGTCAGTGAGAATAAACAAAAGAAGATCTGTTTGTTACTCCTTTCAACTAGTATCCAAAGAATTTAAAATAGCTTGTACTATATTTGGCAAAACAACAAGAACATGTGGACATATCTGCATAAATGTCAGCTACAATAACCAGATATATTTATTGTCATTGGGGACCAACATCTAAGGAATGCATCAAGATTTAAGAACTCTTGGAAAAACTATTATTGCTTTATCAATCTTCCTCAAGCATTCAAATCGTGCAACATACCTCAAGTGGTTCATCTTTAAGTTGTTCTTGCAGATACTCAGTTTCCCATCAGATCGATTGAGGATCAATATTGTGCACTTTATATTATCTCTTATCTTTTCCTCACGAGTACAATTTTATTTTGAGAATCAATTGTAATTGTCAGAAGCCTCTTCTTGTAGAATATTTCTGGAAACAGTAGAAAGTGAGAGGTAAAAGCTTAGCCTTCGAACTTCCATAAAAATTTTTTTGACTCTTTATTACTACTATTTATTTATGCTGCTAAGACTATCATCTGTGCTGATATGTGAGATGAAAAAAATTGAGATGTTGTTTTTTTATATCATACTCACTAAGTAATCTGAGCAGTTTCTGAACTTAGAACATGTTTCTAGTAGCACAAATTACTCAGTCTGATCGGAATATTTACTTGAGCAGTTAACACAACTCAAGCTTAGTATTATTTGGCATAGTTAGCATAACAGTTCATTCATCTCCCTCTAAAATGTCATCTTAGATCCTAACAAAATATTTTAGATATTACATTAACATCATATAAAACAAATTTTAGTATTGATGACATGTTTTTGGATAAAAATTGGTACGAAAATTAAATATGTGGTACTAATATATGAAATTTCAATATAAACTCTTTCAGTTCGGGTACTAATATATGATATTTTGGCACATGAATAAGTGTAGTAAGTATTGATATTGATATATTTTTTTCAATTCTATACTCAAATTTTATTTTTTGTGTCGTTTCATATATATTTTCCAGATTTTCAATGTCTTGTATCGAATTTCATCAGAAAAATAATTGTGGGTCTAGGAAGTGCATAAATTTTTTTGTGTGAATCAGGGTCTGTAAAAAAAGTTTCGGTCTGACAAAAACTGAATACATATTTAACTACGTTGTTGGGGATTTAAAAGCAAATCTCCCATAAATAATGCATTTAAACTATTTACCTATCGTTGCACGTAAATTTCTATTTAGTCATAAGTAGAAATAAAATGATACATGACATTGTCTATTAATATATAGAAGGCAATCGATGTCTTTACTAATTGTGTTTTGAACAAGTAAAAAGATGTTTTTGGCATGAATAAAATTACATAATAATACTATAATCTTTTCGTGGCATTTTTATTAATTTACATTCAAATTATATTTATATATATACAGTAATTTGTTTAGAAATAGATTTGGTATTAAATTTTTATGTTGATTTTGTTCTCTCTAAACTTTTTCAAACTCATTCATAGATTTTTTTTAATCACTTTTTTGTTTTCTAATGGGGCCAAAATATAAATATGTATTAGTGTCCATTTGCACTCAATACAGTTAAAATAATTATTTAAATATGTTAATTTTTAATTTTCAGATTGGTTATTTTCATATGGTTTACAAGAGTGATATAATTATTTAAAATTTTAAAATTATAAATATGTTGGGGATCGATGTAGAGTTTAGAGGGAGGGGGTGAATAAACTCTTTTCTTTTCTGATTTCTTCTTTTGAAGTTGCTAAAATCCTGTTAGAGATTGTAGCTAATCTTATTCAAGTATGCAACCAACAAATCACAGAATAGTGCGGAAACGATCTGATGGTTCAGTAATTGAAATGATAAAAACAGTAGGCAGTAGACAATAGTTGTTTATGGAAGTTCGAAGATAAAATCTTCTACGTCTCCCCTTCTTCTGTTTCCAGAGGTATAACTAAAAGACTTTGGATTTTACAGTACACACTCGTACACCCCCACTTCAGCAGGACTTACTCTCTGCCTACTGAAACTCTTAGTGTATCAACACGATAAAATAATATATAATCAAAGTTCTGGAAAAGAGTTCTGGAAAAGACTCTTTTCCAGATTACAAACTCTTCTCAACAAGATATGAATAGTATGAACTGTTTATGAAGAGTATGATAAATAGTAGCACAAGATGATCTTCAACCGATCAGATATATGCTATGAAGCGTGTGTTACTTTTCTGTATGTCGAGCTTTTTGTGAGATAAGAGAGTTTTTGATCTCAGATCAACGTTGTGAGTATTGTAATTAGTATTGTCCCTCAATCTTTATCAACGTTGTTCTTGTATATTTATAGAAGTTTTTGATCCCAACGTCTATAAACAAAACGGCTTCTTTGACTTCTGATATATTCAGCTTTAATACCTGAAATAGGTCCTGCAGAAAAGCTTCAAAACAATCAGTCTTGTTTTATACCAAAATTGGTAATACGTAATAAATAGCTTCATACAGCATTAATGGTGCAATTAATGCTAGTACTTGATAAAGTAACGGTAACATTCAAGGCTAGTTCTGTTTATGCGAAAGACGTTAAGTTACTCCGTTTGGACTAAATTCTGCTTCTGTTTTTCTAGAATTCTAAGTTCTGCTTCTGGTTATCTTAGAACTTTAAGTTCTGCTTCTGGTTTTTTAGAATTCTAAGTTCTGCTTCTGGTTATCTTAGAACTTTAAGTTCTGCTTCTGGTTTTCTAGAATTCTAAGTTCTGCTTCTGGTTTTCGTTAGCTGAAGACTACTGCTTTTATATTTCCTAAAGATCTGCTGATTCTAAATCTCATTGCCCATCGCCTCAATTAAGTTATGTCTAACAATTTCCCCCTTTGTGGTGATGCCAAAACCTGAATATTAGCAGAAAAATAATGGCAAGATAAAACATAATTATATTAAGATAATTAACGAAAGTTTTAATTATCGGTGCCAATGTCCCTGTAAATGATTTCTTCAGCATCTTGATATCTTCTGGCAGAAGATTCTGCTATATCTCCAGTTGTTCTTCCTTCTGCTTGTCCTCTTTCTGGTTCTGCTTCTCCCTTTTTGGCATAAGTGGCCAGTACTCGAGACAGCAAATCATCCATGTGGCTAGAAAGATTGAGAATACCATCGTTGAGCATTTCCAGATATGGTGCCTTATTAGATACTCGTTCATTGAGAGCATTGAGAGATTGAGACTGGGACTCAATCTTGGCATCCATAGATTCCAAGGTGGTGGAGACTGAACGAATAACCTCATCATGGTCGGTGAGTCGTTTGAGTATGTCTGTTTGACCGAGTACGATGATGCCTTGGCTTCTGGAAACATTTTGTTGAAAGACAATGATCTCAGCACACATTTTTCTCACAGATTCTGCCGTAATAGTTAGTTCCTTAGATATGCAGTCTCGAAAGAACTTAGAACCACTGACTTCTCCAGCATGTTCACGAGATAGCTCCTTTACTATTTCAGAGAGATTGTGGAGATCCTTTTGCAAAGTATCAATCTCAAATTCAATATCAAACCGTTCTGGTTCTAGAGATGGAGTTCTGGTGAGCATACGCTGCTTGATTTCAGCGGTACAAGCAGCAGCTGAGTCAGAAATGGATAAGACCAATGCAGTAGAATGTTCTAGTTTTGTTGGAGCAATGGGAGGAATCACATTCTTTGAACCAGCAGAGGTGCCAGGTTCAACAGGGCTTAAGTCTAGAGCGGCAGATACATGAGGTGCTACATGAGTTTCCTCATCAACAGATGGAGCAACAGAAGTTTCTTCAACCATAGGTTCAGGTGCCATACTATCATCTTGATGAGTATCTTCAATGGTCTCCGGTGGTTGCTCTGAAGGGATAGAGTCAGATGGCATATGCAGTAGATATTTTATTTCTGCTTGATATTCAGCAGAAAAGTTCTCAAGATTCGGTAACGGATTGTCATCTGATGTTTCCACATGCTGAGGTTCATTTTGAGCTTCGGAGAATACCACTTCATTAGCTTGAGATAGTGGAGGTGCAGCAGCCGTCGTAAGAACAATAGACTGAATTACTTCATCCCCTGATGCTAATTCTTGAACAGAGATCAAAGATGATGATTAAGCAGGCAGGTCCGGTGATGCAGGAGTACTAGAGACCTTGGCTCCGGAAGGAACTGTGATCCTTTCCTCAACTGTCTGTGTCTGTAGAAGTTCGGGTACCATGCCTAACCTGTAAGGCAGAGGCTTGGTAAAAACCTGTTCTTGAGCTCGAATTAGCTCAGCCAAAGTCTGCAGCTGATCAGTCATAAGCTGAATGATATCCTGATCATGAGGAGCAGTAAGACTCATTGGATCAAAATTTGACTTTAAATTTGTCAACACAGAGTCCATCGCCTTTTGTTTCAGTTGATCAAGGATATAAGTTCTCCGATTCATGGCTTCAATAACATTTTTGGTTTTTGCAATAGCAAAAACTCTTTTCTCATGCTTCACGATCTGAGCAAATACGCCTGCAGTGCGTAAGTGAGTGAAAGGGTGAAATGCTCTCATCTTTAGCCATTCATCAAAGAACAATATGTCTTCCCTGGCAGATTTTTCAATCTCTCGAAGATGAATTTCAATACCAGTTTGCACTGAGGTTTTGGGGCGTTGAACTTGATGTTCATCAGATAGCTTTTCCTTTCCTTTGCCTGTAGGAATAGGCAGTGAGGTTCGAGTAGTTGATGATCCGGCCAATGACTCTCGAATCACAACTCCAGTAACAGGTCTAACAATAGGTTCTGATGTTGATGTTGATGGAGCAGTGATGACCGCTGGGTTGATGAAAGAGGAGGTAGTAGTTGGTTGTGAAACAGTAGAAGTATCTGCTGGTTGGGAGGGAGTTGCTACTGGTTCCGAAGCAGACTTAGTTTTGGTTTGGGTGGCTTCTGGAAATACTTGTCTCAACGGGACAGTATCCAAATCAGCAATGGCCACATTTTTCTTGATGCGGATGGTGGTTCTCGATTTCTTTTTGCTGGGTGTTGCTACTGGAAGAGATGCTTGAGTAGGAGCCGCTGATTCTTCAGATACAGTTTTATCTGAATCAGTCAAAACAATTACTCTCTTCCTTTTGATTTTCTTTTGGGGAGCTTGACCCTCGGCTAGAGTATCCCCAATTTCCTTTTTAATGGAAACAAATTCGGCCACAGTTGGTTTAGGCCGCAAAGCAAGCACGTTATCGGCATCGGCCATAGTTACAGAAGAAGCATCTTGATCAGTAGTGAATGGAAAACCAGCCTCCTTCAGCATCTGACTGATTTGAACAGCAAAACCAGTGCTCTTTCGTGAAACCATTTCTCTCATAATCTTGAACAGAAACCAACTCCAATCCACCTTAATATTCGATGTGATCGCCACCATCACCTGAACCTTTCCTTTGTCAATCGATCAAAAGTACCAGCTTTGACGAGGAGTGCCTTTGCCACAATGTCAGCAAGCACTTGGTACTCCATCTTCAGAAGCTTCTTGAAACACGAGGGAGAGAGTTCCTCTCCAGAAGCAGAGAAAGTAGTAAGAGCAGTAGACATTTCTTCCTTTGAGATGCCTGATAGGTCAGAGGTGCCTGAGAGTGGAAGAAAGAAGGTTGATCCAAGTAATGGAGCATCAATAGCAATAGATGCATCTCCCTGAGAATGAATGATCTTTCCATCTTGAACAATTGCTTTGGCAAAGAATTCCAGAAGTGCTGTCTTATAGATGATGGCAGGTGCTTCCAAGAATCTTCGAAGGCCTGATTTTTCAACAGCCTTAAACATTTGTACAAGTCCTTCATCTTTAATAGTAAGTACCGATGAAAAATTAACTTGATAAGCGTTGAGAGTGTAAGCTCCAGCCATTTTTCTGAGATAATTTCGTTGAAGATTATGTTAGACAAGAAAAAGCAGCATCAAGAAAGTCTGGAATCGTAAAGGTGAAAAGAAATAAGAAGCGGTTAATATTCAAAATGTACAGCCGTCAGTGTAAACACAAGGACACGTGTCAGTATGTTTACGGTTGAGTATTCGAAAGGTTATGCAGAGTGTCAGAAAAGTTATTTTTCAAAAATGAAAAAGAGCGGGCTGTCTAATGAGTTACTGAAAATAATCAGAAGAGGATTTGTCGTATTATGATAATATCTACTGGAAGTTATAAGGTGCTGAAGTATTGTCAGCATTCTTGACAAAATTCAGTAGATACTTTGTCTTATCGAATAGACAAAACTCACTTCTGCTTCTGACAAAGCACGAAAAAAATGAATGATTACTGTTCCCCCTGAATCTATGCAATAAATACGAAGATACGAAGTCTGAAGGAATAATAAATGATTCTTGGTATCCGTGCAGACAGTGAGCCGTCGTTTCAGCTTCTATAAATACCTGCAATTTTACAAACTGTGTCATTCATGCTTTTATCAAATCAAAACAAATGAGTAGTTCAAGTGACTTCTCGGAGACTTCTCCTGAGTCTGAATCAGCAGAGGAATTCCAAGGACAACTTCCAGCCTCTCGTAAGCAGAAGTTTGAAGATATTCTTTTTCAAGATATGAAGACTTGGAAGAAATTCCTTGGCATATAATATGAACAATTAGTTAGATTGTTCTAAATTATTAGGTTTAAACTGTGGAATTATCACTTTCACAAATCACGACCACGCAAAAAGAGGGAATCCCAGCAGTTTTAGTTAGATTCCTGTTGAACTATTCAGTGCTACTGAAGTACCTCAAACTGCTGATATCAACAAATGTAGTAGATAAACGCAATGTAATGTATCTGGTTTTATAAAAATTTCATTTGGTCATATTTTCGTTTATCTACTGCTTTCATTGAAGGTTATAAAACAAGGGATACGAAAAACTTAGTCTGGGTAAATCGGATGAATCAAGAGACGTTTCATCTGACTTGAGACTCTTCAACTTCTTCAATCATTAAATGTCACCTGTCTATAACTAATACAACAAGAATGTTAGATAATAACAGTTCGATATGTCTAGTTCAAGCAATTCTGATGCTTGTAGCGGTACGCATGTCATTGTCACAAATGAAATGTTTCCTTATCTGGAAGACTTGAAGAAGACTATTGAAGAATATGTCTTGGTAAAAGTCATGTCTTCATGGTTCAAGATTCAAGATCTCCAGAATTCTTATCAAAATGGTTTGGCATTTACTCGTTCACAGAGAGCAGTAGCGAGAAGATACAAACAACAATTTGATGTCAATCATGTTACAGAGCTGGCAACTGATCAAGTTCTTCTGCATGCGATGCTGTGGAAGGAGTGGCATCAGCTAGAGAAGATCTCTTCTGCTGAATCCTTCTCTAGTTTAAGAATCCATGAAATGAATAATTGGATAGTTGAGTGGAAGGATTTTGTAGGTTCTGAACTGGCTTCTGTAACATAGCATAGATTATTTCCTCAATAAAATTTTAGTAGATGTGATTTTGTCTTCTTATTCTTCTGCAAACATTCTACTGTTAAATTTTTGACAAATAACAATTAAGTTAAATCAATTAAATCAAGTACATTTCGAAAGTAAGAAAACTTATTCTCAGGCAGAGGTTTTGTAAAGATATCTGCTGCTTGTTGATCAGTCGGAACGTATTCCAGACGAATATTCTTTTTCTGTACATGATATCTGATAAAATGATGTCTGATATCTATGTGCTTCGTTCTGGAATGAAGTACTGGATTTTGAGTGATTGCAATGGCACTGGTATTGTCACAGAAGATGGGTGATTCAGAGGCTTGAACTCCATAATCTTTGAGTTGTTGCTGTATCCACAGTATTTGAGAGCAGCAACTTCCAGCAGCAAGATACTCTGCTTCTGCAATAGACGTGGCTATGGAAGTCTGCTTTTTACTGAACAAGGAGATCAACCTGTCACCAAGAAATTGACAAAAACCACTAGTGCTTTTCCTATCCAGTTTGCATCCTGCATAGTCAGCATCTGAATATCCAATAAGATTGAATGATGAACCCTTGGGATACCATAGGCCGACATTCTGAGTTACCTTTAAGTATTTTAGAATACGCTTAGCAGCAATAAAATGAGATTGCTTAGGGTTAGTCTGAAATCTTGCGCAAATACAAACATCAAACATGATATCAGGTCTGCTGGCTGTGAGATATAACAATGAGCCAATAAGACAACGATACTGAGTTACCTTTACTGAGTTTCCATTTTCATCTTTGTCAAGTTTAGTAGATGAGCTCATTGGAGTGGAAGCAGCAGAGCATGTTTCCATACCATACTTTTTCAGTAATTCTTTCGTATACTTAGCCTGATTTATGAAGATTCCTGTTTCCAGTTGCTTGACTTGCAGTCCTAGGAAGAATGTTAATTCTCCCATCAAACTCATCTCAAATTTCTCCTGCATCATCTTAGCAAACTTTTCACATAGTTTGGGGTTAGTTGACCCAAAGATAATGTCATCAACATAAATTTGTACTAACAAAATGTGCTTATTCTTAACAAACGTGAATAAAGTCTTATCTACTGTGTCAATGGTGAAATCCTGATTAACAAGGAATTGTGATAGAGTGTCATACCATGCTCTAGGTGCCTGTTTCAGACCATACAGAGCTTTGTGTAATTTGAAAACATGATGTGGTAGAAAACGATCGATGAAACCTGGAGGTTGTTCGACGTAAACTTCTTCTTGCAGTAAACCATTTAGGAAGGCACTCTTCACATCCATCTGATACACTTTAAAATTTTTGAAAGCAGCAAAGGCTAAGAATATTCTGATGGCTTCAAGCCTTGCTACTGGTGCAAAGGTCTCATCATAGTCTATTCCTTCTTCTTGCCTGAAACCCTGAGCCACCAGTCTTGCTTTGTTTCTAACTACATTTCCTTCTTCATTCAACTTGTTTCTGACTACCCACCGAGTTCCAATGACTGCTTGATGAGTTGGTCTAGGTACAAGAAACCATACTTCATTTCTTTTAAATTGATTCAGCTCTTCTTGCATTGCTTCAATCAAACTAGGATCCAGAATAGCTTCTTCAATCTTCTTTGGTTCAACCTGAGAAATAAAAGCAGCATGCATATATTCATTAAGCATTTGTCTTCTTGTCCTTAAAGGAGCTGCTGGATTTCCGATAACCAAGGATGGAGGATGTGATTTTCTCCACATAAAAGGATTTAGACGGATTTCTTCCTGGTTTGATGGATTTGGACCAAGCTCAAGTGAGGTGTCAATAGATTCTGGAGTGTCAACTACTGGTTCTGGTGCATCTTGTGTCTGTATTGCTGGTTTTACTATAAGGATGTCTGGTTCTGGATTTTGTGCATCGTTGACACGTGGTTCTGTATCATCTTCACTATCCAGTTCTAGATGAATGTTGTCCAACCTGTTACTCAGATTTGAAGTTTTAGTAATTTCATGAGCATTGCTGTCTTCATCAAAAACAACATGAATGGATTCTTCAACATTAAGAGTTCTATTATTGAAGATTCTGAAGGCTTTGCTCACTGCTGAATATCCAAGAAACAGTCCAGCATCTGATTTCGAATCAAATGCAATCAAATAGTTTTTACCGTTATTATGCACGAAACATTTGCAACCAAATACATGAAAATAAGATGCATTAGGCTTACTCCCTTTCCATATCTCATAAGGAGTCTTATTATGCCTCTTGTTGATCATGGTTCTGTTTTGTGTATTGCATGCAGTGTTGATTGCTTCTGCCCAGAAGCGCTGAGAGATGTTAGCATCTGCTAGCATTGTTCTAGCGGTTTCTTTAAGAGTTCTGTTTCTTCTTTCAGCTACTCCGTTTTGTTGAGGCGTTCTGGCAGCTGAGTACTCATGATGAATGCCCTGTTCATCCAAATATAACTCAAGTACCTTGTTAGTAAACTCAGTACCTCGATCACTTCTGATTTTAATAACAGAAACTGATTTTTCATTTTGAATTTTCTTCAGAAGTTTGATCAGAAGGCCACTGGTCTGGTCTTTTCCAGCAAGAAATATTACCCAGGTAAATCTGGAAAAATCATCAATAATAACAAGATTGTATCTCATTCCCCCTAAGCTTATGATAGAGATTGGACCAAATAAGTCCATATGCAATAATTCCAAACATCTTGAAGTTGATTTACTACCTTTGTTCTTGAAGCTGGATCTTATTTGTTTACCAAGTTGACATGCAGAATATACGTGATTTTTAACGAAATTAATATCAGGCAAACCGTCAACTATGTTCTGCTTTTTGAGAATATTGATTTACTTAAAGTTTAGGTGATTCAATCTCTTGTGGCATAACCAATTTTTATCACTGAGAGATGCAACTAAACACGTAGGAACATTAATATGATCTACATTCCAAGAAACTCTGCATGTATTTCCTTCTCTTTTCCCGGTTAAAATTGCATATCCATCCACATCTTTAATTATGCATAAGTGCTTCTGAAAAACTACTGAATATCCATTGTCGCATAATTGACTGATACTGATCAGATTATAACATAGGTTTTCAACCAAAAGTACATCATTTATAGTAATGTTACCATGAGTAATCTTACCCTTACCCACGGTTTTACCTTTTGAGTTGTCCCCAAAAGTTATATTTGGTCCAGTACAACTTATCACTTCTGATAATAGATTCTTTTGTCCAGTCATGTGTCTGGAGCATCCACTATCTAGATACCATATGGAGTTGCTAATTTTGACTTTCTTCTGTTCCTGCAAGCACAAGTTTTAGTAAATGTTACCCAGTCTATTTGGGTCCAAGCCTTATCAGTCCCTTAGGAACCCACATCTGTACAATTCTTGGTGACTTTGTACTTCGGGTATCCACCTTTGTGTGTGCAACAGAAGGTCTAGTATTCTTAACATAATGAACTTTAGAATGTTGTTCTTCCCTTCTATTCTTTGTTTCTGGTCTGTATCTCTTTTCAACAGGTCTACTATTATAGTACTGGTAGTTTTTAACCCTCATAGAGAGTTGTCCTTTAGCCAGTATTGGTTTCGTACTAGTTTCTGAAGTGCTCTCATTGTTACTGAAACCAAGACCACTTCTGTCTCCAGATTGTTTCTGTAACTCATGCATCTTCTCCAAAGAAACAGAAGACTTGTTCCATGCATTTACCAGTAGTGATAGCTTCTGATTTTCAGATCTCATTGTCTGGTATTCTGCATTTACTCTCTCATTCTCAGTTTTCAACTTACATATCTCAACTTTCAGATCACTACACCTGTTTTCTTGCAAGCAAGTAAACTTACTGATTTGATCCTTTATATTTTGATTTTCAGTCTTAACTTCCTCGAATGATTGAGAAAGTCTTGAGTACTCTTCTACCATGTCATGCAGTGCATTAACCAAATTAGTTCGTGTAATATCCAAGCTTGGTGATCGGTACGGTTTAAGATTTAATATGTTTATTGACTCCTTGGTTAAGTTTAAATATAGTTTTGATGTTAAGAGTTGAGATTTATGATTTATGGTATTGTGTTTATAGAAGATGTGTGGTGATACTGTAGTGTCGTTGCGATTAAATTCATGATAATTTGTATATTGAGCCAATTGGTATGAGGCCAATTGAAGTGGTTAGAGAAGACATAGAGGTGTAACTTTCATGTTTTTAGTTTTGTTCAAATCAGTGTGGAAGACAAGCCAAAAGCGCCCCGAAGTTGGTCGTGGGTGTCGTCGTTCCTCTAGTGACACATGTTGGGAGATTGAGCATAACTCTTTACTCAGACCTTAAAATGACATGAGGCTAATTGGAGATGCAAGCTATGACATAGAGCTACAACTTTCATGTTTATCACTTTTTCAAATTATGACGGGAAGAGGCGTTTCGGAGGCAATCTTTGAGGCAGCTGTGCGCAGAGCGGCGCCCGAGAGGTAAGAAATGACCGCCCGAGCGCCACTGATTCTGTAAGTTTGGTTTTGGACAGCATGGTCCGCGCCCGAGCGGTAGTTTATGATCGCCCGAGCGCCCAGCACAGTACAAAAAACGTGTTTTGGGTATTTCAAGGCTTCAAATTGGTTGAGACGCAAATTTCCCTCATTTCTCTCCTCTACTTCTCGGTTCTTCACTCAAGGGGTAAGCTAGGGTTCCATTTCTTTCATTTGGTGCCTTTGATTCAAGCTTATTGTTGGGTCTTTGTAGTGAGATCAAGTTTATTTTGGAGTTAAGGAGCTAAGGTAAGCTTGTGGTTTTGGTTATTATTTGGATTATGATGTTGGGAAATCAAGGGATGTTTGATTGTGTTGGTTTTATGGGTTTTATGGTATGGGTTCATGATTATTGAGATGTTGATGGTTCAATACATGGTTTATTGTTGTAGGAATTGTACCAAGAGAATAGAATCAAGTGATCCAAGTGTTGTAAGTGGAATTCATTCCTTGTGCTCACATGAATTATATATATTGTATTTCAAATGGTTTTAACATGCTATTCCCTTTCATTTGATTCATGTTATGTATTGATATACTTTGTTGTATATTAGATGTTTTTATATGCCTCAATTGTATAAAAGGGAATGCAAATGAAAGAGCATTCAAGGTGTTTGTTTTAATGTCCAAGAGAGATTTGAAATGATTTATTGGATTGATAAATAGATAGCCAGAGATTGCATGCAATTATTTGATCAACGACCATAGGCTTATATCCCGACAGAGTATCGATTTATATCGATGGGATATAGGTACAGAGACAGAGATACTATTTAGATATCAATCCACAAGATAAAAGAGAAATACCATCGTTATTGTTCATGTTCTACTATATTATTCATGTTTCAAGAGTTAGATGGTATTAATGATTTCAAAGCCACGTTTTACAGAGTATGGTATATGTATATTGCTATGTAAGAGCTCCACTTGCTGAGTTTTATACTCATTTCAGTTATTTCATGTGATGCAGATAAGAGTGACGGGTCAGGACTTTGATTGGAGCCGAGGTCATATGCATAGAAGATGGAAGGAAGAAGGCTATTTTGTTAGCACTTTTGGACATGATCAAAATGATATTTTGTATTTTGTTGCAACGCTTATTTGATCATGTATATACTTTTGATTATATATTGAAATGTATTTTAAATCCTTCTTTCCTTTAAGAAAATTTTAAATTCCGCTGTTTTTTTATGAAATCGATCAAGAGGACGTTACATTTAGTGGTATCAGAGCAACGTTCTTCGGACCAATTCATATGACCTCGTCTACTTTCAACAGTCCGGGTATGTTTTTTCCTACATCTATTTATTGTTATTGGTTGATATGTATTATGTGAGCACGTTATAGGATTTAATGCCTCCCAAGAGAAAGGTTTCAGAGGGTGAGGATAACTCCTCATCGAGAGTTGTCGACGAGTTCGGCAAATTATTGAAAGAGCAAGCCAAGGTTCATAGTGAACAGATTCAGCAGTTGCTCCGTTTGCAAGGTACAGGTCAAGGTAGAGGCCAAGTGAGAGGCCAAGTAGTTCAAGCAGTTGGAACTGATGGGATCTTTACTGCTTTTAAGAGAATGGATCCGCCTGAGTTTGCAGGAAGCACTGATCTATTGGTGGCAGTAGAGTAGATCAAAGCACTTGAGGCAATATTTGATCATCTCAAGTATGAAGACAAGGACAAAGTTGGTTGTGCAGTATTCATGCTAGTTAAAGCTGCACGTATTTGGTGGAATGCTACCAAGGTAGGTGTTGATGTTCCGGCATTAAAGTGGCAAGATTTCACGGATCTTTTCTATGACAAGTACTTCCCAGATGCACTTCGAGCCCGGAGGGTTGTCTGTCTGCCCCATATATTGCCTCAAATGACAAAGACAAGGGTGCTCATTTTATTAGAGGACTTCGAGCAGAAATCAGAAGGGACATCAATATGTCTAAGGCGGTTACATTTAAAGAGATTGTGGCTAAAGCATTGTTAGCCGAGCCAGATGAAAAGGATATTGCTAGAGAGAGACAAGCGAGGCAGCAGGCTATTGCTCAAAGAGGTCAAGGTTCGAGCCAAAGAGGAAAAGGCAGTTACAAGGGGAAAGGCAAGATAGAGCCGAGTTCTAAAGCACCGACAGTTCCATCTGATCCAGAGAAGCCGTTGTGTCCCAAGTGTAGTAGGCATCATAGGAGAGAGTGCAGATTTGGTACTCACACTTGCTACCGATGTGGTACTGCAGGCCATATTGCTAAGGACTGTTCGAGAGGATCGAGTAAAGAGAAGTTGCGGGGTCGCATCTTCACCATGACGAAAGAAGGTATAAACCCTTATTCTTCTGTGATCTCTAGCACTATCTTAATTTCAGGCAGAGTAGCTACGACATTGATTGATACAGGTGCTACTCATTCTTTTATGTCTGAACTATTTTTGAGATCTTTGGGTTTAGTTCCTTCTATTCTTCCCCTCCCGTTTAATGTTGTATTGCCTTCGGGAGATGTGTTGTGCCCGACGTCTGTTGTGTATGCGTGTTCTATTCAAATCGATGGGCGAGTGGTTTATGTCGATTTGATTGCTATTCCGATGGTTGCGTTTGATATTATACTTGGCATGGATTGGCTATCAACTTACCGTGCAGTGATTGATTGCGTTGCTAAGACGGTGAAATTTGCAGATGATGGAAATAAGGAAGGTATGCTCGCCAGTGCAGGTACTTCGCTGGTCCTTGCTTTTATTTCGTGTCTTGAGGCTAAGAAGTTGTTGTTTAGAGGTTGTGATGGGTTTTTGGCTTCGATTGTTGATACGGATAGAATTGTGAAGTTGAATATTGATGATATTGATGTTGTGAGAGAGTTCCCTGATGTATTTGAGGATGATGTGCCGGGTTTACCGCCGGACAGAGATGTAGAGTTTGTGATTGATCTAGTCCCCGAAACGGTTCCTATTTCTAAGGCCCCGTACAGAATGGCCCCTACAGAGATGAAAGAATTGATGACGCAGTTGCAGGATCTATTAGATAAAGGTTTTATTCGGCCGAGTTCTTCGCCTTGGGGAGCTCCGGTTCTTTTCGTCAAGAAGAAAGATGGGTCTTTGCGGCTGTGCATTGATTACAGAGAAATCAACAAAGTGACGATTAAGAATAAATATCTGTTTCCACGAATTGATGACCTTTTTGACCAACTGCAGGGGACTACAGTGTTTTTGAAGATTGATCTGCGATTTGGCTATTATCAGTTGAAAGTTAGGGAGTATGATATCCCTAAGACGGCGTTTCGGACCAGGTATGGGCATTACGAATTTCTTGTGATGTCGTTTGGTCTGACTAATGCTCCTTCAGTCTTCATGGATCTTATGAACCGGGTGTTCAAGCCGTATTTGGATAGCTTTGTCATTGTTTTCATCGATGATATATTGATTTATTCCAAGACCAGAGAGCTTCATGCAGAGCACCTCAGAGTCGTTCTTCAATTGTTGAGGGAGAAGAGGTTGTATGCTAAGTTGAAGAAATGTGAGTTCTGGTTAGAGCAGATTTCTTTCTTAGGCCATGTTGTCTTGAAGGATGGGTTAGCTATTGATCCAGCGAAAATAGAGGCGATACAGAAGTGGCCTATCCTTACCACTGTATCAGAGGTACGCAGTTTTCTTGGTTTGGCGGGTTATTATCGTCGTTTTATTTTAGATTTTTCCAAAATTGCCATGCCATTAACCAATTTGACGAGGAAGACTGTGAAGTTTGAGTGGTCCAATGAATGCCAAAGAGGATTCCAGGAGTTGAAAGATAAGTTGACGATAGCTCCGGTACTTGCATTGCCCAGTGGTTCAGAGGACTTTGTTGTTTTTACCGATGCGTCGAAGAAGGGTCTTGGTGCAGTGCTGATGCAACGTGGAAAGGTTATAGCTTATGCTTCTCGTCAGTTGAAAGACTACGAGAAAAATTATCCTACGCATGACATGGAACTGGCAGCTGTAGTTTTCGCCCTGAAAATCTGGAGACACTATTTATATGGCAAAAAGTGTAAAATTTTCACGGACCACAAGAGTTTAAGGTATTTGTTTTCCCAGAAAGAACTCAATATGCGGCAGAGACGGTGGTTAGAGCTTGTCAAAGATTATGATGTGACGATTAGTTACCACCATGGGAAGGCGAATGTTGTAGCATATGCATTGAGCCGTAAGTCAAGTTCTTCTTTGAATTCTATGATCCAGAAGTCGTTGTTGTTAGACTTGCAACGATAAGAGATAGCTTTGGTAGTATCGGCAACCATTGCTCGCTTTTCAGCGTTGATCATTCGGGCTACATTGACGGGCATGATCCGTAGAGAGCAGGCCAATGATTTACAGTTGACAGAGATGAGAGCCAGAGCAGAAGAACGAGGTAATTAAGAGTTTGGAATAAATGGAGATGGTTTGATGACATTTAGAGGCCGTATATGCATTCCTACTGGTGATGATATTCGACGAGACATCTTAACAGAGGCTCATACAGCGCCATACTCGATACATCCAGGTAGTACCAAGATGTATCAGGATCTTCGAAGACTCTATTGATGGCCAGGTATGAAGAAGGACATTGCCATGTTTATTTCTCAGTGTTTAACTTGTCGTCAGCAGGTGAAAATCGAACACCAGAGACCTGCTGGGACATTGTAGTCATTGCCAATTCCTCAATGGAAATGAAAGCTCATTACAATGGACTTCGTGATTGGTCTTCCTAGAACGCAGAAAGGCTATAACTCTATTTGGGTTATCGTTGATCGGTTGACCAAGTCAGCGCATTTTCTCCCAGTCAAGACAACGTATTCCATGAACCAATATGCCGAAGAGTACATAGCAGAGATTGTTAGACTTCATGGTGTTCCTGTGTCGATTGTGTCTGATCGTGACCCTAGATTTACTTCAGAGTTTTGGAAGAGTTTGCACAGAGCCTTGGGTACACGGTTAGCATTCAGTATAGCATATCATCCTCAGAGCGACGGTCAATCAGAGAGAGTTATTCAGATTTTGGATGATATGCTCAGAGCTTGTACTATCGATTATCCTGGTAGCTGGGATTCCAAATTGCCTCTTGTTGAGTTCACGTACAATAACAGTTACCAAGCGACGATTGGCATGGCACCTTATGAAGCACTTTATGGCAGAAAATGTAGATCTCCCTTGTATTGGGACGAGATTGGTGAGAGGAAGATGTTGGGTCCAGAGTTGGTCCAACAGACAGCTGATGTTGTTGCTGTTATCCAAGAAAGGATGAAGACAGCACAGTCAAGACAGAAGAGTTATGCTGATGTCAGACGAAGGTCGTTGCAGTTTGAGATTGGCGATCACGTGTTTTTGAAGATTGCACCTCTTAAAGGTGTGATGCGGTTTGGCAAAAAGAGAAAGTTGAGTCTAAGATTCATTGGCCCATTTGAGATCTTGAACAGAGTCGGTGATCGAGCTTACAGGTTAGCCTTACCACCAGATCTTGATAGAGTTCATAATGTTTTTCATGTCTCCATGCTCAGGAAGTATATTGTGAATCCTTCCCATGTTCTTCGACACGAGCCATTGGATTTGACGCCGAGTTTGACGTACCAAGAGATTCCAGTCCAAATTCTGGATCACAAAGTTAAATTATTGAGAAACAAAGAGATCGGCATTGTTAAAGTCCTTTGGAGGAATCATTTGATTGAAGAAGCTACGTGGGAACCAGAGAATGAGATGAGAGAGAGGAGATTGTAATATCCAAGCTTGGTGATCGGTACGGTTTAAGATTTAATATGTTTATTGACTCCTTGATTAAGTTTAAATATAGTTTTGATGTTAAGAGTTGAGATTTATGATTTATGGTATTGTGTTTATAGAAGATGTGTGGTGATACTGTAGTGTCGTTGCGATTAAATTCATGATAATTTGGATATTAAGCCAATTGGAGTGGTTAGAGAAGACATAGAGGTGTAACTTTCATGTTTTTAGTTTTGTTCAAATCATTGTGGAAGAAAAGCCAAAAGTGCCCCGAAGTTTGTCGTGGGTGTCGTCGTTCCTCCAGTGACACATGTTGGGAGATTGAGCATAACTCTTTACTCAGACCTTCAAATGACATGAGGTTAGTTGGAGATGCAAGCTAAGACATAGAGCTACAACTTTTATGTTTATCACTTTTTCAAATTATGATGGGAAGAGGCGTTTCGGAGGCGATCTTTGAGGCGGCTGTGCGCAGAGCGGCGCCCGAGCGGTAAGAAATGACCGCCTGAGCTCCACTGATTCTGTAAGTTTGGTCTTGGACAGCATGGTCCGCGCTCGAGCGGTAGTTTATGACCGTCCGAGAACCCAGCACAGTAAAAAATACGTGTTTAGGGTATTTTAAGGATTAAAATTGGTTGAGACACAAATTTCCCTCATTTCTCTCCTCTACTTCTCGGTTCTTCACTCAAAGGGTAAGCTAGGGTTCCATTTCTTTCATTTGGTGCCTTTGATTCAAGCTTATTGTTGGGTCTTTGTAGTGAGATCAAGTTTATTTTGGAGTTAAGGAGCTAAGGTAAGCTTGTGGTTTTGGTTATTACTTGGATTATGATGTTGGGAAATCAATGGATGTTTGATTGTGTTGGTTTTATGGGTTTTATGGTATGGGTTTATAATTATTTAGATGTTGATGGTTCAATACATGGTTTATTGTTGTAGGAATTGTACCAAGAGAATAGAATCAAGTGATCCAAGTGTTGTAAGTGGAATTCATTCCTTGTGCTCACATGAATTATATATATTGTATTTCAAATGGTTTTAACATGCTATTCCCTTTCATTTGATTCATGTTATGTATTGATATACTTTGTTGTATATTAGATGTTTTTATATGCCTCAATTGTATAAAAGGGAATGCAAATGAAAGAGCATTCAAGGTGTTTGTTTTAATGTCCAAGAGAGATTTGAAATGATTTATTGGATTGATAAATAGATAGCCAGAGATTGCATGCAATTATTTGATCAACGACCATAGGCTTATATCCCGACAGAGTATCGATTTATATCGATGGGATATAGGTACAGAGACAGAGATACTATTTAGATATCAATCCACAAGATAAAAGAGAAATACCATCGTTATTGTTCATGTTCTACTATATTATTCATGTTTCAAGAGTTAGATGGTATTAATGATTTCAAAGCCACGTTTTACAGAGTATGGTATATGTATATTGCTATGTAAGAGCTCCACTTGCTGAGTTTTATACTCATTTCAGTTATTTCATGTGATGCAGATAAGAGTGACGGGTCAGGACTTTGATTGCAGCCAAGGTCATATGCATAGAAGATGGAAGGAAGAAGGCTATTTTGTTAGCACTTTTGGACATGATCAAAATGATATTTTGTATTTGTTGCAACACTTATTTGATCATGTATATACTTTTGATTATATATTGAAAAGTATTTTAGATCCTTCTTTCCTTTAAGAAAATTTTAACTTCCGCTGTTTTTTTATGAAATCGATCAAGAGGACGTTACATTTAGTTAGCTCAATTGGTACCAGAGTTGTGATGAGTATCTATATATCCATGTGATCTCAGGTTCGAGTCTGGGAAGGCACAAGCTCTAGTGCATGGGCTGGAGAGTTCTATGAGTAACCCGTACGACGCCTATGGAAAGCCCATGAGGGAAAATCTGCCCACTTGGACTTATTTTCTTCGGCAACCATTGCTTTGCGATCTCTTCTGGATTTCTTATCATTCCTCTTGTGCTCCTTTTTCTTCTTTTCGTCCTTTTTGGGCTGTGGGCAATCAGCAATAAAGTGACCAATTTTTCCACAGTTAAAACATGCCATCTCACCGGATGGTGATTCCTTCTTAAAATTTCGGTTAGGATTCTGATACGTTCTATTGTTCTTCTTCATGAATCTAGAGAATTTCTTCACAAACAAAGATATTGCATCATTGCTGATCTGTTCAGCAGTTCTATCAGATGTGCTTTCATTAGTAGTAGTAGGTGATACATTTGGAACAACTGTAACAGGAGCAACAGCGGTAGCAGCAAGAGCCTTGGGAGGTGTACTCGATGATGGCTCTTCTCCACTTCGTACTTCCAGTTCAAATTCATATGCTTTCAAGTCTGCAAATAGATCATGCAGTTCTAATTTGTTCAGATCTCTAGATACTCTCATGGCCATAGTTTTTACGTCCCATTCTTTAGGCAATGCTCTCATTACTTTGAGCGTTATTTCTCTGTTGCCATAGTCTTTACCAAGAGCTGCTAGCTCATTAACCAGACTACTGAAACGTTCATCAAACTCGTTTAGAGTTTCTCCGGCCTTCATTTTCAGATTTTCAAATTTTTGCATGGCCTCGGACAACTTGTTTTCTTTAGTCTGCTCATTTCCTTCACAGATTTGAATGAGCTTTTCCCATATTTCTTTTGCAGCTGAACACATCTTGATCTTGCTGAAGGTGTTCTTATCAAGAGTTTTATAGAGTATGTTCTTTGCGACATTATCCAGATTGGCTTTCTTTTTAACTTCACTAGTCCATTCGCTTCTTGGTTTTTCAACCATTTGCGGCGCACAATCAGTGATAGCAACGGCTGTATTAGGCTTTAAGATCTTTAATGGACCATCTGTGATGACGAACCACATGTCGTCATCTTGAGCTGCTAGATGAGCTTGCATACAGATCTTCCAGTCGTCGAAGTCTTCTTTTGAGAACATGGGAACCTTGTTAAAGTGTGCCATTTGTTGTAGATTTTCAAGAACAAGAATAACACTGCTCTTATACCACTTGTTGGGGATCGATGTAGAGTTTAGAGGGGGTGAATAAACTCTTTTCTTTTCTGATTTCTTCTTTTGAAGTTGCTAAAATCATCTTAGAGATTGTAGCTAATCTTGTTCAAGTATGCAACCAACAAATCACAGAATAGTGCGGAAACGATCTGATGGTTCAGTAATTGAAATGATAAAAACAGTAGGCAGTAGACAATAGTTGTTTATGGAAGTTCGAAGATAAAATTTTCTACGTCTCCCCTTCTTCTGTTTCCAGAAGGTATCACTAAAAGACTTTGGATTTTATAGTACACACTCGTACACCCCCACTTCAGCAGGACTTACCCTCTGCCTACTGAAACTCTTAGTGTATCAACACGATAAAATAATATATAATCAAAGTTCTGGAAAAGACTCTTTTCCAGATTACAAACTCTTCTCAACAAGATATGAATAGTATGAACTGTTTATGAAGAGTATGATAAATAGTAGCACAAGATGATCTTCAACCGATCAGATATATGCTATGAAGCGTGTGCTACTTTTCTGTATGTCGAGCTTTTTGTGAGATAAGAGAGTTTTTGATCTCAGATCAACGTTGTGAGTATTGTAATCAGTATTGTCCCTCAATCTTTATCAACGTTGTTCTTGTATATTTATAGAAGTTTTTGATCCAAACGTCTATAAACAAAACGGCTTCTTTGACTTCTGATATATTCAGCTTTAATACTGAAATAGGTCCTGCAGAAAAGCTTCAAAACAATCAGTATTGTTTTATACCAAAATTGGTAATACGTAATAAATAGCTTCATACAGCATTAATGGTGCAATTAATGCTACTACTTGATAAAGTAACGGTAACATTCAAGGCTAGTTCTGTTTATGCAAAAGACGTTAAGTTACTTCGGTTTGGACTGAATTCTGCTTCTGTTTTTCTAGAATTCTAAGTTCTGCTTTTGGTTATCTTAGAACTTTAAGTTCTGCTTCTGGTTTTCTAGAATTCTAAGTTCTGCTTCTGGTTTTCATTAGCTGAAGACTACTGCTTTTATATTGCCTAAAGATCTGCTGATTCTAAATCTCATTGCCCATCGCCACAATTAAGTTATGTCTAACAAAATAATTATATATAAAATGTTTTAAGAAATTTAAAAGATTCTTGAAATTACTTAGTATATGTTAATTATAACTTACTAAAACAATTTTTTATAATACTTTTTATGAAATAATTTTTTTTAATTCAATTTGATAAATGTATTTTTTATACTAAGATGCCACACCAATACACCAAATGTTGTTACTTTAAGGATATGACCAAAAGTTGTTACTTTAAGGATAGGGGTGTTAAAAATTATCTCAATCCGAGGCGACCTGAAAAATACCTGGTTAGAGTCGTGGGTTTTCGAGTTCGAATGAGATCGGGTCGGACCCGAACTCTGACATAATTTTTTTTTGGATTGGGCTGACCCGAATTAAGAATCAAGTCATCCGTCAACTCGAACTCACTCGACCTGTTTATTTTTTAGAAAAATATTTAGGACTAAGACTAAGTGCCCAACCCGTTAACCCAAGTCTCCAACCTTTTTTTTTCATTCCGATCCACCCGACCCGAATGATACAATGAATTGAATGAAGTGATGAACAGAATAAGAACTTGTCGAATCACTAGTAGAATCACTTTCACAAATAGTTCAATTGGTCGAAGCTGCTAAGCTTTCTAATATCCGATTTTTTTTCCCCACTGTAAGTTTTTTCCTAGATTTTGCTCATCAATTTATTCAAAGATGAACCTTTGAATCGTAAATTTTATTTCATATTGATATTATAAATTTTCATTGTGATGTTTCAAGATTTTTAAAAAATTGTTTCTTTCGTGGATTGATTAATAGTTTAGAAAATTACTATTAGATTCTTAAATTTCAATATTTAAACCCATTAAACATAACAGTATTTGGGTTATGCTTTGTTATTGTGTGATTAAATTAAAATACTATTATTGTTGTGGTTTGAAATTTTTATATACTTATTTTTTAAAAAAATTAAAAAATAATGTATTAAAGTTGTATAGTAAAAAACCAGATTGTATTGGCCTGGTTAAGATTTTTCGGGTTGTTTTGGGTTTTTTAATACCCTGCTTTAATTTATATAAAACTAAGTATCTCACGTTTGCAATGCACGATGTGTTATTTTATATAATTAATGATTAAATTATTAAATATGAGCATTTTAAAATTTACTTAATATTTTTTATATAATGTAATGAATCTATTAAAATTTTAAATATTATTATAAAAATATTTAGATCATTTGAAATAACGCTCAGAGAAAAATAACAAATTTTTACCATCAAAATTAATTTTTTATCATTGCATTCAATACCTTGAATGATTGGAACTATTATCAGTATATATATATATATATATAATCTTTTATTATTTTATCTATCAAAAATAATAAATAAATATTTTTCAAAAAGACACAATTCTCGTCATTTATTGGATGAATAAATTTTGATTAAAGATGTAATTATTTTTTAGAACATTTTAAAAAAATATTAAAGTTTCGGTTAAGATGCATAAAATAACACTCAAATGCGTTATAATAATTGGCAAAAACTTGTGTGAGATTGTCTCACGGGTCGTATTTGTGAGACAGATCTCTTATTTGGGTTATCCATAAAAAATTATCACTTTTTATGCTAAGAGTATTACTTTTTATTGTAAATATGGGTAGGGTTGACCCGTCTCACAGATTAAGATCCGTGAGACGGTCTCACATGAGACCCACTCATAATAATTTTATATTGTCATATCGACTTTTTTACCATTTCATTTGATATCTTTGATGAGTTTAACTGCTATTTATAAAAATAATAGAAAAATATATTTATAAAATCATATATCATTTTGTCTATCAAAATTTTAAAGAATAAATATTTTTTTTTCAAAAAATCAAATTCCTCATCATTTATTAGATGAATGTATTTTGATTAAAATTAGATTGACAGGGAATAATATATCTAATATGTGAAAAATATAATATTACAAATTTCGTTAATTACAATATTTGTCATTGAGTTTTTTCGAAAACAATCTAAATTGCATATTAAAATTTTGAGGCTCTTAAGATTTGTAACTCTAAAACGACGAAGAATAATTACATGTAAAATAAGTATTAGATGGAGCATACATCAAATAATAGATATCAGTGTGTGCAGAATTTAAGAGTTGCAATTGCGTAATCGTTTATGTAACGTCCCGAAAATTTAAAGATCCACGCGAACCACATGCATATAAATTATTAAATTCTTTGTGTATTTCAATTAATTGTTTTAATTGCATAAATTAATTATGTTGTGCATATTGACATGTTTAAAATATATTTTTCTACATGGTTGCATTAAAATATATTTTTAAAGGTTATTCGAGTTGCGATCGAGGAACGGAGACTGAGGGCTGAATAAGAGAAAATATTTTTATTAAATAATTGTTTTTAATTATTTAAAATATAGTTGATGCTTTTTATTATTTTTGAAAATAAGGAGTTTTGAGGTGATTTTATACGACGGGACGTAATTTTTATCGGTGTTGGATTTTCAACAAAAATACAAACGTAATAGCAACCCGGTTAATAAATTCACAAACTATTTTTACCAAAACAATTTTAATATTTTAATTAAATCCTAATTAAGACTATTGGGCCTAAATTGTTAGCTTATTAGGCCTAAGCCCTATTTAGTGATTTAATTAGTATATATTATATGTTAAATCACCCAAACCCTTCACAAAATACTCACGCCAACTTTCAGAATTTCTCACCCAAAAATCCTTCAACTACACGACACCACACACTCACCAATTTCAGAAAATTTCGAGGAGCTCAAGGGAAAAGTTCAAGCCAAGGTTCTTGCTCCGTTCTTCGTCAATCGCCAACGTTATTTCGTACGTTTAATACGCAAAGGCACGCCATAATTCTCTTTTTACTCATCCATCATACCATAGTATTTATTTAATTGTGTTTTACATAAAAAAAAACAAGTTGCATCATATATTATTTTCGGATTTGCATCATAGGTGGTTTTAAAGGCTTGTGTTTTCATCCAAAAAACTTGTTTAATATGTGTTAAGGGGCTGCCATGGCTAGGGTACTGATCAAGGACGTTTTTCACAAGTTTTAGGGTCCTAATAGCACACCCAAACACACTGCATCATGATAGAAAACAAATTGTTGCCATCTTTATGTTATGGTAGAGATGGGTTCGGTTTTATGGGGTGTGTGGCTGGGCTTGGGTTCGGTTGGGGCTATGGCTTGGCTATGGTCCGTGAGGGGTCAGGAGAAGAGTCCTAGCCATGCTAGGACTCGAACACCAGGGCTGGGAAGGAGTCCTAGCAAGCTAGGACTCCAACCCGTGAGTGCAAGGGAAGTAGCGCAGGTTGGAAGCTGGTGCAGGGGAGAAGGGGCTCGGCCTGGGGGCTTTGTGCTGGGCTAGGTTAGGTCCTCAGGGTCCTAGAAGGGTGCTAGAGGGGTGGGGTCAGGGCCTGGTTGGGTTGGCTAGGTCCAAGCAACAGGAACAAGAGTCCTTGTCAAAGTGGGTTTCTCGGCTGGTTCTTGTAGCTGCTGTTGTAGCTTCGGTTTCAGGGGTTGGGGTCGAGTCCTTAGGTTCTAAGGGTCCAGTAGGGTCCATAGGGGGTCTGGGTCAAGGTTGGCTCAAGAGGGTTCAAGCTTGGCTCAGGGAAAAACGAGTTTGGCTCAAGGGTGCCTAGGTGTGTTTTTGGGGCTGTTTCTGCAGCTCATGTGTTGCTTCGTTTTTGGAGCTTAGGGTCAGGTCCAATGGGTTCTAATGGTTCAGTATGGTCCCTAAGTGGGTTGGCTAGGGTTTGGCTCAAGGTGGCTCGGGCGCGGCTCGAGTAAATTGGGAGATGGCTCGGTGGTTTCGATTAGGTGTCAATATTTCGAATTTTAGAACAAAAAATAGATCCAAGGGTCCACGGGGGTGGCTCATGACTTGGAAGGGTAGAATAAATAATAAAAATGCTATGTTTAAAATTTGGGATCAAAATAACGAGTTTTGGATTTATCCGGGATTTAATCGCGGCACGAAACGCTAATTAACGAATTAATTGAAACGCCTAGTTTTAAGCTTTATAAAATTATGGAAAATTAGGTTTAAGGTTAAATAATTATTAAAAGTCTAAGTTTTTAATTTGGGAATTTTATATTAAGTTTTGGTTTAATTTGGGATTAAAACACATTAATACGTCATATTTAAATATTAATTTAAAAATCATCGAATTAAGCTAAATAAAAATACGAGAAAATTCATGTAAGCTTAAATAATTATTTGGGACATGTTAGAGTCAAAGAAATTAAGGAAAAGTCAAAAACGTAAAATTACGTCCATGAATAAAACGGTCTTTTTACACCTAAAAAGTAGTAAACGTCATGGCAGTGCCTTGAATGCTGTTTTATGTGCTAATATGATTATTTGCTATAGTTATGGATGTTTATGGAATTTTATATATTAAAATGATATTTTAAACGTTTATGAGATTTTATATGTTAAAATGATATTTTAAATGTTTAGGGAATTTTATATGTTTATGATTTAATATGACAAAATGTTATTTTAAATGTTTTGAGGTTAAAATGATTATTTTTAAATGTTTATAAAATGTTAATGATTAAATTATGATTTTTAAATGTCCATGGGATTTTTATGATGTAAGGAAGACATTTAAAAGACATGTTGCATGCTTGGTTTCAAAAATAAAATGTTATGTTATGCATGATTTTATAAAGTGATGAGAATGTAAACGTTGAAGGAAGTGAATTAATTGTGACTAATTCGATAATGTTGGAGGTATCGTGAGGGTGACGGTCTCAGTGGGAGCTCGACGATCGTATTTCCATCCTTTACGAATATGTGGTAACGGTTTTGTGGTAACGGTAAGAATGGGAATATCGTGAGGGGAAAAGCCCCCCGAGGGGACCCATTTATGGGAAAAGGCCCCAGAGGGAGCCCCGACGATTGTATTTCTATTCGATGAGGATAGGCCAGTGCCCAGTTGACCGGTGAGAGTGTTGCTGGTATCCCCCGCCGCCCAGTACTGTGGTTACATGTAGATGGATCCATCGACTTTTGAGGTTTGAGGAAAGTCACAATTAACGATCTGAATTCAACAAAGGAAAAGGAAAAGGAAAAGGAAAAATGTTTATGATCATAATAAAAGGATTTATGTTATGTTTTGAGGAAAAGGAAAAGGTTAAGGTTTATGTTATACATGTCATGAAAATGTTTATGTTTAAAGTTGATGCATCATTATGAAAATGTTTTTATTTAAAGTTCATGCATCATAAAAAAGTTTACGAAAATGTTCATGTTTGAAGTTTCCACAATTATGTTTATGATTTATGTTAAAGATTTTTACGACTTTTTATTTATGCTTTTGAGTGATTTTTGAGAGATTATAGTATGGGCTGTATTTTTCAAATATATAGTTGGTTGTTTTATTTTAAAATGATGTCCAAAATATTTTATATAATTTTTGTGGTTCGGCCGATGCTAGGGAGGTTTAAAAAAAAATATTCTAGCACATTTTACGAAAAAAAAAGGCAGACGTTTCAGTTTAAATCATAATGTTTCTGTTATATCACTTGAAGGAGATATTGTCGTCGGTAAAAGCGTGTTCCTGTCATTAATGTTTACACTGTTTTGTTCGGAAAATTTGGACGAAATAATTGAATTTTCCGTTTAGTAATTCACAACATGATATTTTTTAAAATCATAAATTAAAAATATACTTAAAAATTAAAATTATAAATTATATAAAATGAATACATTTGAATAAATAATAAAAAATAAAATATCCTAGCCTATGTTAAATATCTATTGTTAAAAATAGGCTCCATCATTTAATCTTATTTTATCTTGTTGGATCAATTAAGGTTTGGTATTAAACAAATCTTAAGGCAAAACTAGACTACGGTAAACCGAAGTCTCCAAGTCCACAAGCTAACATGTATTAACTAAATTAGATTAAGTCAAGACTAAACTGATGCAGACTGAAATTTATCAGTTTACAAAGTCTATCAGTCGAAGAAATTAACATACATTCTCAAGAACATCATTTTATGTCTAGGAAAGCTAAACTTATGATTGAATATGTTTTTCAGTACAAAACTGACATCAACAGTGTACGAATATCAGAAAAAATTGACGTGGACAAAAAAAAGCCAACATACACTTTTATTTGCAACGGATCCTTTTTGAAACTCAAGACCATTGAATTGAAAGTCTATAAATAGAGAAAAAGTCCAGTTTAGTAAAGTTCTACAACTTCTACACAGATTCAAGCGTTCAAACTTTCAAGTATTTGAGCTAAACTCAGTCAGTCCAGCACACTTTGCAAATAATTGTATCTTATCATTGTGGATCATTAATTATTAGGATATAGCAGTGTTATAATTTATTATATTTGACAACAATTTGTACAGTGTTATTCATTCAGTTGAGATGTACTAGGAGTTTCAGTTTTGCAGTGTTTATGCCAAAACTGAACTAGGATTTTGCAAAGTTCTTGTACTATCCAAAGCCTTCTAGTGTGAGCCTTCTCAGAAGAAAGAATGGGTGACGTTGGAACTTGATTTCTCCAAACATCCAGGAACAAACTTGCATACATTTTACATTTAGTTTACCTAGTCAATCTATTATTTGAATTGTTCTAATAAATGAGTTTGGCTTCTTTCTTTGCATATTTTTTTTGCTAGCCAACTGACATTGATACTCGAAAATATATATTTTAATTGCTAACTCAACTGAATTAAAGTTAAAAATAAAATTTGTTGCAATTGTTCATTTAACCCTCTCTTCTGAACACTCAATCGATCATATCAAGTGGTTTCAGAGTGAGGCCTATTCTCGACTTTGAACATTTCTTTTCAAATGCCTTCGTTCAGCAACATCTTGATGTTTTCTAAAGGAAGACTTTGACTGAAAGATAAAAATGCAAGCTCATTTAGCTGATCAAGATGATGATATATGGTTAATTATCACAGATGTACCAATGAAGATATTGAAAGTCATTACAGCAATAGCCATCACTGAATGTGCTCATCAAATGTTAGAAAAACTATGGAGTGAATGGACAAATGAAGAAAAGAAGAAAGTCAATCTTGATAATGTGGCTAAGGATATTATGTACAAAACTCTTGACAAAAACATATTTAGTAAAATCAAAATATGTATGACTGGCAAAGAAATTTTGGAAAATTTGATTCAGTTGGGCCAATTAATGAACGTACAAAATAAAACAAACTCTACGTGGTCATACAGAAGTTTGACAATATCAAGATGAAACCTAGAGAATCAATGTATGACTTTAATGAGAGAGTTAGTGGAATTGAGATTGAATTCAGAGTACTTGGAAAAATGTACAACAATCGAGAAGTGATCTTAAAGGCGATGAGAGGACTCCCAAAAGAATGTGATGTCAAAACTATAGGAATTCGTGAATCCAAAGATTTGAGCAAGATGGAACTTCATGACTTGTATGCGGAATTAAAAGCTTATGAATTCAAATTCCAAACTAGAGAGGATGATCAATCTACCTCTCAATTGACTAAGGTACTAACTGCTGTGAAACTAGAACCTTCAGTTTCAAATGAAAAATTAGTTAAACAATTAATCAATGATGTCATGTCATTGTTTGTCAAAAAGTTTGGAAAGTTCCTAAGGAAGAATCAGAGATCTCACTGAAGATCTTATCAAAAGAGGGAAGTCAAATGATGACTCCAATGCCTATTTCAACTGTAGCAAGACTGGTCACTTTATAGCAAACTGTCCTAAACCAAGGAAACATGAACGAGGTCATCTGAGAAGGGCAAAAGATCCTTTGACAAGAAGAAGATATCCAAATATGAGAAGAAATCTTTCAAGAAGAAGCATGACCAGATGGTGTTAGTAGCCGAGGAAAGCAAGTCAAAGTGGGCTAACTCAGACTCTGAGTCTGAGTTATCTGAATTAGAAAGCTCAATTAGTTCGAGTGATGATGAGGAAGTGAAGTGCATAACGATCTATGATGGTGAGCTGGAATCTACTAGTGAACAGGTATTTGATTTTGGCTCAACTGATTTCACAAGAGATGATCTTGTCACTGCACTTCATGAGATGACAAATGAGTACCAAAGACTTTTTCTCTCATTCGAAGAAGTAAATGAGAACTAGAGTTTAAAATATGAGAATATGAAGCTAACTGAACTAATTTCATCCTGGAACAAATCTTCAATTTACTTAACTGAAATGCTAGAGTTGCAGAAACCATTTGAAGACAAATTGGTCTTGGTTTTAACAACAATGAAAGCATTGCTGAGACAAGTACTCAATCAAAACTGGAAATGTGCGAAGGAAAGTATATTCATTTTGTTAAATCCAGTTTGATGTATGAACACAAAGAACTCATCCCTCAAGTTGCAAAGCCTGTTGAAAATATGAGTAAATGCAGAAAGTTTGGTATTGGTCATGTGTCTAAATGTTTTAATGCTATCCCAAATTGGAAGCCTAACCGAACCAATTTTGCTATGAATAACTTAATGAGAGACAAGCCCAACCGATACTATAACTGCAAACATGTTCAGAAAAGATATAGGCTGACAATGACGTTGGAAAAGGTAAACAACATACGATTTCTACTACACACAGAACACAACACACACCAGTTAATGCACAACCCCTTCAGAAAATATGGAATGGTCGGTCAGTTAGATTGATCCAAGTTTGGGTTTCGAAAGGACTAATCCAGTCTAGACCCAAGTAAGAATGATGACCAAAAACATTTTTAATTAGTGATTGTAGGTCACATGAAATGAACTAATTAAGAATTCGATTTGGTACTTTGACAGTGGATGTTCAAGACACATGAATAGAGAAGCCCAACTGCTATCCCAACGGATCCAATGTTCTGGACCAAAAATTACATTTGGAAATGCTTCTAAATATAGAAGCATGGGAATGGGTAGGCTCGTTATTGGTAACATTATCATTGAAAATATATCATTTGTTAAAAATCTCAAATATAATTTGATTAACATAAGTCAGTTGTGTGATCATGACAATTCAATTGAGTTTAGTTAGCAATATATGTATTGTCAAAGATATTTTTGAATGCATTATAATGATATGTGACAGGTCTGGAAACACATAAAAAGTCAGTTGGAATACTCAAATGAGTCAACCAGTGTGCTTCATTGCTTCTAACATACCAAAGAATTAGTTATGGTATAAAATGTTAAATCATTTAATTTTTAAGGTCATTTCCAATCTGACTTGGTCACTGGTTTGCCCAAAGCTGAATTTTTCGAAGACAAATTTTGTTCAATCTGTTAGTTTGGAAAGTAAGTAAGTTAGGTCATCTTTTAAGAACAAAAAGTATAACTCATCAACTTGAAGCTTAGAATTGCTGCATATGGACTTCTTTGGTCTTATCCTAGTCATAAGCTTAGGGGTAATGAAGTATGATTTAGTTATTGTTGATGATTTCTCAATGTTTATTTGGGTAATTTTTAAAAAATCAAAAGATCAAACTGTTGTTCAACTGATTAAGATTTTCAAAAAACTTTTAAATGCAAAATCAAAAGGGATTGACAAAATCAGATCTGATAATGGTACTGAATTTGTCAACCAAACTTTGTTTACTTTTTCAGAAAATCATGGAATCTGGCATGAGTTCGCAGCAGCTAGAACAACTCAGCAAAATGAAGTTGGTGAGAGAATGAATATGCCCTTAAAGAGTTTGCTAGAACAATGCTTGTGGATTCTGAAATTTCTCAAAGATTTTGGGTTAAGGCAGTGAACACTGTATGATATACTCAGAACAGATCAATGAGTAAAAAGAAACATGGCAAGAAACCTTATGAGATCTGTCATGAAAAGTAACATGTGGTATCCTATTTAAAATTTTTGGTTCAAATATTTTATCCACGACAATGGTAAAAATCATCTGACTGCCTTTGATGATAAGTCATATGAGGGTATATTTTTTGGATATTCTTCAATTAGCAAAACTTATCGAGTATTTAACAAACGAACCCTAAATGTTGAAGAATCTGTGTATATTTGATGAAACAAATTCGACTGACCAATATGCTGATCCAGCTAGACTAAACCATCGATTTGAAAAAATAGGTCTGAAAAATGAAAGTGAGGATGAAGTTCATATAAACAAAAGAGCAAACCTGAGATGTTTGACAAGATGATGCTCCAATCGATCATGTTGTTGACATACAAAGATATGACGAGATCCCAACTGACCCAATTCCAGAGAACAACAATTATGAACCCTATTACAAGTGGAACAAGAGTCATCCACTTGGCTTGGTAATATGTATAACAATTGCACCTATAAGAACCAGAGGGAAGATGATCAATCGGTTTTTACATGCTGCATTTATTTCTAATATTGAACCTAAAAAGATCGATGAAGCTCTAACAGATAGTAGTTGAATTGATGCTGTGTAAGAAGAGCTTAATCAATTTACTAGAAATCATGTTTGGGACTTAGTTCCAAGACCTTCTCATCAATCAATTATATATACAAAATGGGTGTATAGGAACATGCTCAATTAAGATGTAACGGTGGTCAGAAATAAAGCAAAACTAGTTGCTCAAAGATTTAGGCGAGATGAAGGAACTGACTATGATTAAACATATACACTAGTAGCTAGACTGGAAGTTATCAGGATACTCCTTGCCTTTTCTTCTTACAAGAACTTCAGAGTTTATCAAATAGATATAAATAGTGTATTTTTGAATAGACAACTACAAGAAAAGCTATTTATTTTCTGATCATGTTTCTAAACTGAACAAAGCTTTATATGATCTCAAACAGGATCCAAGAGTTTGGTATGATACGTTATCTAAGTTTCTTGTTGAACATGATTTCATTATTGACATTGTTGATAAGTTGATATTTAAGTTTACCAAAGGAGATCATACTTTATTAACGCAAATTTATGTTGATGACATTATTTTTAGGTCAACTAACCCCAAATTATATGAAAAGTTTTCTAACCCGATGCATGACAAATTTCACAACAGGAACCCCAATAAGCTCATTAGTTAAACTAGACAAAGATGAAAGAGGAATATCAGTTGAGGTATTCATGTATCAAAGCTTAATAAGTTATTTATTATACCTAACTACTAGTCGACCTGATATTGTATTTTTTGTCTGTATATGTACTTGGTTTCAATCTGAATCTAAGTGATCCCATTATTTAGCTGTCAAGCGTATTCTTAATTATAAGAAATGCACTCAAAATGTGGGTTTATGATATGCTAAAGATTCTTCTTTCAATTTAGTTGGATATTCAGATGCAGATTATACAGGGTTCAAACTTAATCCAAAAATTAGAGTGGATCATATTAGTTTATCCGGTTTAACAAGAAGCATACTTTCATTGCAACATCCACAACTGAAGCATAATACTTAGCTGTAGGAAGTTGTTGTGCTCAATTTCTATGAATTCAACAACAGTTGAGGGATTATTGTTGCATGTTTTCTTAATTGCTTTCAAGCGCACGACGTCAAGTTATAGTAAAATGAGATTTTGAGTACA